>NC_134831.1:3329002-3488857 GCF_004210375.1 Tachypleus tridentatus | reverse complement strand
TGATAATATTTGACACACCAAACATTTTATTGAAACACCAGACATTAAAACAGCATGATGTGATAATATTTGACACCAAACATTTTATTAAAACACCAGACAAATAAAAGCAGCATGATGTGATAATATAACACCAAACATTTTATTAAAACACCAGACAAATAAAGCAGCATGATGTGATAATATTTGACACCAAACATTTTATTGAAACACCAGACAAATAAAACAGCATGATGTGATATATTTGACACCAAACATTTTATTAAAACACCAGACAAATAAAACAGCATGATGTGATAATATTTAAAACACCAAACATTTTATTAAAACACCAGACAAATAAAGCAGCATGATGATAATTTGACACCAAACATTTTATTAAAACACCAGACAAATAAAGCAGCATGATGTGATAATATTTAACACCAAACATTTTATTAAAACACCAGACAAATAAAACAGCATGATGTGATAATATTTGACACCAAACATTTTATTAAAACACCAGACAAATAAAGCAGCATGATGTGATAATATTTGACACCAAACATTATTGAAACACCAGACAAATAAAACAGCAGACATAATATTTGACAGCAATGATTTTATTGAAAACATTTGACATAAAAACATGATTATTAAACACAAACATTTTATTGAAACACAGACAAATAAAACAGCATGATGTGATAATATTTGACACCAAACATTTTATTAAAACACAGACAAATAAAAAGCAGCATGATGTGATAATAAAACACCAGACATTTTATAACACCAAAAACACCAGACACAATAAAGCAGCATGATGTGATAATATTTGACACCAAACATTTTATTGAAACATCAGACAAATAAAACAGCATGATATAATAATTTAACACCAAACATTTTATTAAAACACCAGACAAATAAAGCAGCATGATGTGATAATATTTGACACCAAACATTTTATTAAAACACCAGACAAATAAAGCAGCATGATGTGATAATATTTGACACCAAACATTTTTAATATTTAACCCCAAACATTTTATTGAAACACCAGACAAATAAAGCAGCATGATGTGATAATATTTGACACCAAACATTTTATTGAAACACCAGACAAATAAAACAGCATGATGTGATAATATTTGACACCAAACATTTTATTAAAACACCAGACAAATAAAACAGCATGATGTGATAATAACACCAAACATTTTATTAAAACACCAGACTAAAAAAGCAGCATGATGTGATAATATTTGACACCAAACATTTTATTGAAACACCAGACAAATAAAACAGCATGATGTGATAATATTTGACACCAAACATTTTATTGAAACACCAGACAAATAAAGCAGCATGATGTGATAATGACACCAAACATTTAAAACACCAAACATTTTATTAAACACCAGACAAATAAAGCAGAATGATGTAATAATATTTGACACCAAACATGTTATTGAAACAACAGACATATAAAACAGCATGATATAATAATTTAACACCAAACATTTTATTAAAACACCAGACAAATAAAACAGCATGATGTGATAATATTTCACACCAAACATTTTATTAAAACACCAGACAAATAAAGCAGCATGATGTGATAATATTTGACACCAAACATTTTATTGAAACACCAGACAAATAAAACAGCATGATGTGATAATATTTGACACCAAACATTTTATTGAAACACCAGACAAATAAAACAGCATGATGTGATAATATTTAACACCAAACATTTTATTAAAACACCAGACAAATAAAGCAGCATGATGTGATAAATTTGACACCAAACATTTTATTGAAACACCAGACAAATAAAACAGCATGATGTGATAATATTTGACACCAAACATTTTATTGAAACACCAGACAAATAAAGCAGCATGATGTGATAATATTTGACACCAAACATTTTATTGAAACACCAGACAAATAAAACAGCATGATGTGATAATATTTGACACCAAACATTTTATTGAAACACCAGACAAATAAAACAGCATGATATAATAATTTAACACCGAACATTTTATTAAAACACCAGACAAATAAAGCAGCATATGATAATATTTGACACCAAACATTTTATTAAAACACCAGACAAATAAAGCAGCATGACTTTGTAATATTTGACACCAAACATTTTATTAAAACACCAGACAAATAAAGCAGCATGATGTGATAATATTTAACACCAAACATTTTATTGAAACACCAGACAAATAAAACAGCATGATGTGATAATATTTAACACCAAACATTTTATTGAAACACCAGACAAATAAAGCAGCATGATGTGATAATATTTCACACCAAACATTTTATTAAAACACCAGACAGCATATTTGACACCAAAATACATAATTTACACCAAAACACCAGACAAATAAAACAGCATGATGTGATAATATTTAACACCAAACATTTTATTAAAACACCAGACAAATAAAGCAGCATGATGTGATAATATTTGACACCAAACATTTTATTGAAACACCAGACAAATAAAGCAGCATGATGTGATAATATTTGACACCAAACATTTTATTGAAACACCAGACAAATAAAGCAGCATGATGTGATAATATTTGACACCAAACATTTTATTGAAACACCAGACAAATAAAGCAGCATGATGTGATAATATTTGACACCAAACATTTTATTGAAACACCAGACAAATAAAGCAGCATGATGTGATAATATTTGACACCAAACATTTTATTGAAACACCAGACAAATAAAGCAGCATGATGTGATAATATTTGACACCAAACATTTTATTGAAACACCAGACAAATAAAACAGCATGATGTGATAATATTTGACACCAAACATTTTATTGAAACACCAGACAAATAAAACAGCATGATGTGATAATATTTGACACCAAACATTTTATTGAAACACCAGACAAATAAAACAGCATGATGATAATAATTTAACACCAAACATTTTATTAAAACACCAGACAAATAAAACAGCATGATGTGATAATATTTGACACCAAACATTTTATTAAAACACCAGACAAATAAAAAACAGCATGATGATGTGATAATATTTGACACCAAACATTTTATTGAAACACCAGACAAATAAAACAGCATGATGTGATAATATTTGACACCAAACATTTTATTGAAACACCAGACAAATAAAACAGCATGATGTTAATATTTAACACCAAACATTTTATTAAAACACCAGACAAATAAAGCAGCATGATGTGATAATATTTGACACCAAACATTTTATTGAAACACCAGACAAATAAAGCAGCATGATGTGATAATATTTGACACCAAACATTTTATTAAAACACCAGACAAATAAAGCAGCATGATGTGATAATATTTGACACCAAACATTTTATTAAAACACCAGACAAATGACACCAAAAGCAGCATGAGCATGATAATATTTGACACCAAACATTTTATTGAAACACCAGACAAATAAAGCAGCATGATGTGATATATTTGACACAAACATTTTATTGAAACACCAGACAAATAAAGCAGCATGATGTGATAATATTTGACACCAAACATTTTATTGAAACACCAGACAAATAAAACAGCATGATGTGATAATATTTGACACCAAACATTTTATTAAAACACCAGACAAATAAAAGCAGCATGATGTGATAATATTTGACACCAAACATTTTATTGAAACACCAGACAAATAAAACAGCATGATGTAATAATATTTAACACCAAACATTTTATTGAAACACCAGACAAATAAAACAGCATGATATAATAATTTAACACCGAACATTTTATTAAAACACCAGACAAATAAAGCAGCATGATGTGATAATATTTGACACCAAACATTTTATTGAAACACCAGACAAATAAAACAGCATGATGTGATAATATTTGACACCAAACATTTTATTGAAACACCAGACATATAAAACAGCATGATGTGATAATATTTAACACCAAACATTTTATTAAAACACCAGACAAATAAAGCAGCATGAAACAGCATGATGTGATAATATTTGACACCAAACATTTTATTAAAACACAACATAAAACAGCATGATTATAATAAAACATTTAAAACAGCATGATAATAAAACACCAAACATTTTATTAAAACACCAGACAAATAAAGCAGCATGATGTGATAATATTTGACACCAAACATTTTATTGAAACACCAGACAAATAAAACAGCATGATGTAATAATTTAACACCAAACATTTTATTAAAACACCAGACAAATAAAACAGCATGATGTAATAATTTAACACCAAACATTTTATTAAAACACCAGACAAATAAAGCAGCATGATGTGATAATATTTGACACCAAACATTTTATTGAAACACCAGACAAATAAAACAGCATGATGTGATAATATTTGACACCAAACATTTTATTGAAACACCAGACAAATAAAACAGCATGATGTAATAATTTAACACCAAACATTTTATTAAAACACCAGACAAATAAAGCAGCATGATGTGATAATATTTGACACCAAACATTTTATTAAAACACCAGACAAATAAAGCAGCATGATGTGATATATTTGACACCAAACATTTTATTGAAACACCAGACAAATTTGACACCAAACATTTTATTGAAAACACCAGACAAATAAAGAAGCATGATGTGATAATATTTGACACCAAACATTTTATTAAAACACCAGACAAATAAAGCAGCATGATGTGATAATATTTGACACCAAACATTTTATTAAAACACCAGAAAATAAAGCAACATGATGTGATATATTTTGGAAACACCAAACATTTTATTGAAACACCAGACAAATAAAGCAGCATGATGTGATAATATTTGACACCAAACATTTTATTGAAACACCAGACAAATAAAGCAGCATGATGTGATAATATTTGACACCAAACATTTTATTAAAACACCAGACAAATAAAGCAGCATGATGTGATAATATTTGACACCAAACATTTTATTGAAACACCAGACAAATAAAACAGCATGATGTGATAATATTTGACACCAAACATTTTATTGAAACACCAGACAAATAAAACAGCATGATGTGATAATATTTTACACCAAACATTTTTAAAACACCAGACAAATAAAACAGCATGATGTGATAATATTTGACACCAAACATTTTATTGAAACACCAGACAAATAAAAAGCATGCATGATGATAATATTTAACACCAAACATTTTATTAAAACACCAGACAAATAAAACAGCATGATGTGATAATATTTAACACCAAACATTTTATTAAAACACCAGACAAATAAAGCAGCATGATGTGATAATATTTGACACCAAACATTTTATTGAAACACCAGACAAATAAAACAGCATGATGTGATAATATTTGACACCAAACATTTTATTGAAACACCAGACAAATAAAACAGCATGATATAATAATTTAACACCGAACATTTTATTAAAACACCAGACAAATAAAGCAGCATGATGTGATAATATTTGACACCAAACATTTTATTAAAACACCAGACAAATAAAGCAGCATGATGTGATAATATTTGACACCAAACATTTTATTGAAACACCAGACAAATAAAGCAGCATGATGTGATAATATTTGACACCAAACATTTTATTGAAACACCAGACAAATAAAGCAGCATGATGTGATAATATTTGACACCAAACATTTTATTGAAACACCAGACAAATAAAACAGCATGATGTGATAATATTTGACACCAAACATTTTATTAAAACACCAGACAAATAAAGCAGCATGATGTGATAATATTTGACACCAAACATTTTATTGAAACACCAGACAAATAAAACAGCATGATGTGATAATAATTTAACACCAAACATTTTATTAAAACACCAGACAAATAAAACAGCATGATGTAATAATTTAACACCAAACATTTTATTAAAACACCAGACAAATAAAGCAGCATGATGTGATAATATTTGACACCAAACATTTTATTGAAACACCAGACAAATAAAACAGCATGATGTGATAATATTTGACACCAAACATTTTATTGAAACACCAGACAAATAAAACAGCATGATGTGATAAAACACCAAACATTTTATTAAAACACCAGACAAATAAAACAGCATGATATAATAATTTAACACCAAACATTTTATTAAAACACCAGACAAATAAAGCAGCATGATGTGATAATATTTGACACCAAACATTTTATTAAAACACCAGACAAATAAAGCAGCATGATGTGATAATATTTGACACCAAACATTTTATTGAAACACCAGACAAATAAAGCAGCATGATGTGATAATATTTGACACCAAACATTTTATTGAAACACCAGACAAATAAAGCAGCATGATGTGATAATATTTGACACCAAACATTTTATTGAAACACCAGACAAATAAAACAGCATGATGATGATAATATTTAACACCAAACATTTTATTAAAACACCAGACAAATAAAGCAGCATGATGTGATAATATTTGACACCAAACATTTTATTGAAACACCAGACAAATAAAACAGCATGATGTGATAATATTTGACACCAAACATTTTATTGAAACACCAGACAAATAAAACAGCATGATGTGATAATATTTGACACCAAACATTTTATTGAAACACCAGACAAATAAAACAGCATGATGTGATAATTTAACACCAAACATTTTATTAAAACACCAGACAAATAAAGCAGCATGATGTGATAATATTTGACACCAAACATTTTATTGAAACACCAGACAAATAAAACAGCATGATGTAATAATTTAACACACCAAACATTTTATTAAAACACCAGACAAATAAAACAGCATGATGTAATAATTTAACACCAAACATTTTATTAAAACACCAGACAAATAAAAAAGCAGCATGATGTGATAATATTTGACACCAAACATTTTATTGAAACACCAGACAAATAAAACAGCATGATGTGATAATATTTGACACCAAACATTTTATTGAAACACCAGACAAATAAAACAGATGTGATAATTTAACACCAAACATTTTATTGAAACACAGACAAATAAAACAGCATAATATTTGACACCAAACATTTTATTAAAACACCAGACAAATAAAACAGCATGATGTGATAATATTTGACACCAAACATTTTATTGAAACACCAGACAAATAAAAGCAGCATGATGTGATAATATTTGACACCAAACATTTTATTGAAACACCAGACAAATAAAACAGCATGATGTGATAATATTTGACACCAAACATTTTATTGAAACACCAGACAAATAAAACAGCATGATGTGATAATTTAACACCAAACATTTTATTAAAACACCAGACAAATAAAGCAGCATGATGTGATAATATTTGACACCAAACATTTTATTGAAACACCAGACAAATAAAACAGCATGATGTGATAATATTTGACACCAAACATTTTATTGAAACACCAGACAAATAAAACAGCATGATGTAATAATTTAACACCAAACATTTTATTAAAACACCAGACAAATAAAGCAGCATGATGTGATAATATTTGACACCAAACATTTTATTGAAACACCAGACAAATAAAACAGCATGATGTGATAATATGACACCAAACATTTTATTAAAACACCAGACAAATAAAGCAGCATGATGTGATAATATTTGACACCAAACATTTTATTGAAACACCAGACAAATAAAGCAGCATGATGTGATAATATTTGACACCAAACATTTTATTGAAACACCAGACAAATAAAACAGCATGATGTGATAATATTTGACACCAAACATTTTATTGAAACACCAGACAAATAAAGCAGCATGATGTGATAATATTTGACACCAAACAATTATTGAAACACCAGACGAATAAAGCAGCATGACGTGATAATATTTGACACCAAATTTTATTAAAACACTAGACAAATAAAACTGCATGATGTGATAAATTTGACACCAAACATGTTATTAAAACACCAGACAAATAAAAGCAGCATGATGTGATAATATTTGACACCAAACATTTTATTGAAACACCAGACAAATAAAACAGCATGATGTAATAATTTAACACCAAACATTTTATTAAAACACCAGACAAATAAAGCAGCATGATGTGATAATATTTGACACCAAACATTTTATTGAAACACCAGACAAATAAAACAGCATGATGTGATAATATTTGACACCAAACATTTTATTAAAACACCAGACAAATAAAGCAGCATGATGTGATAATATTTGACACCAAACATTTTATTGAAACACCAGACAAATAAAGCAGCATGATGTGATAATATTTGACACCAAACATTTTATTGAAACACCAGACAAATAAAGCAGCATGATGTGATAATATTTGACACCAAACATTTTATTGAAACACCAGACAAATAAAAGCAGCATGATGTGATAATATTTGACACCAAACATTTTATTGAAACACCAGACAAATAAAACAGCATGATGTGATAATATTTGACACCAAACATTTTATTGAAACACCAGACAAATAAAACAGCATGATGTAATAATTTAACACCAAACATTTTATTAAAACACCAGACAAATAAAACAGCATGATGTAATAATTTAACACCAAACATTTTATTAAAACACCAGACAAATAAAGCAGCATGATGTGATAATATTTGACACCAAACATTTTATTGAAACACCAGACAAATAAAACAGCATGATGTAATAATTTAACACCAAACATTTTATTAAAACACCAGACAAATAAAACAGCATGATGTAATAATTTAACACCAAACATTTTATTAAAACACCAGACATATAAAGCAGCATGATGTGATAATATTTGACACCAAACATTTTATTGAAACACCAGACAAATAAAAGCAGCATGATGTGATAATATTTGACACCAAACATTTTATTGAAACACCAGACAAATAAAGCAGCATGATGTGATAATATTTGACACCAAACATTTTATTGAAACACCAGACAAATAAAACAGCATGATGTGATAATATTTGACACCAAACATTTTATTGAAACACCAGACAAATAAAACAGCATGATGTGATAATATTTAACACCAAACATTTTATTAAAACACCAGACAAATAAAGCAGCATGATGTGATAATATTTGACACCAAACATTTTATTGAAACACCAGACAAATAAAACAGCATGATGTGATAATATTTGACACCAAACATTTTATTGAAACACCAGACAAATAAAACAGCATGATGTGATAATATTTAACACCAAACATTTTATTAAAAACACCAGACAAATAAAACAGCATGATGTAATAATTTAACACCAAACATTTTATTAAAACACCAGACAAATAAAGCAGCATGATGTGATAATATTTGACACCAAACATTTTATTGAAACACCAGACAAATAAAGCAGCATGATGTGATAATATTTGACACCAAACATTTTATTGAAACATCAGACAAATAAAACAGCATGATATAATAATTTAACACCGAACATTTTATTAAAACACCAGACAAATAAAGCAGCATGATGTGATAATATTTGACACCAAACATTTTATTGAAACACCAGACAAATAAAACAGCATGATGTGATAATTTATTTTAAAACACACCAAACATTTTATTGACAAAACACCAGACAAATAAAACAGCATGATGTGATAATATTTCACACCAAACATTTTATTAAAACACCAGACAAATAAAGCAGCATGATGTGATAATATTTGACACCAAACATTTTATTGAAACACCAGACAAATAAAACAGCATGATGTAATAATTTAACACCAAACATTTTATTAAAACACCACACAAATAAAACAGCATGATGTAATATATTTAACACCAAACATTTTATTAAAACACCAGACAAATAAAGCAGCATGATGTGATAATATTTGACACCAAACATTTTATTGAAACACCAGACAAATAAAACAGCATGATGTGATAATATTTGACACCAAACATTTTATTGAAACACCAGACAAATAAAACAGCATGATGTAATAATTTAACACCAAACATTTTATTAAAACACCAGACAAATAAAACAGCATGATGTGATAATATTTGACACCAAACATTTTATTAAAACACCAGACAAATAAAGCAGCATGATGTGATAATATTTGACACCAAACATTTTATTAAAACACCAGACAAATAAAACAGCATGATGTGATAATATTTAACACCAAACATTTTATTAAAACACCAGACAAATAAAGCAGCATGATGTGATAATATTTTACACCAAACATTTTATTAAAACACCAGACAAATAAAGCAGCATGATGTGATAATATTTGACACCAAACATTTTATTAAAACACCAGACAAATAAAGCAGCATGATGTGATAATATTTGACACCAAACATTTTATTGAAACACCAGACAAATAAAGCAGCATGATGTGATAATATTTGACACCAAACATTTTATTGAAACACCAGACAAATAAAGCAGCATGATGTGATAATATTTGACACCAAACATTTTATTGAAACACCAGACAAATAAAACAGCATGATGTGATAATATTTGACACCAAACATTTTATTGAAACACCAGACAAATAAAACAGCATGATGTGATAATATTTGACACCAAACATTTTATTGAAACACCAGACAAATAAAACAGCATGATGTGATAATATTTGACACCAAACATTTTATTAAAACACCAGACAAATAAAACAGCATGATGTGATAATATTTGACACCAAACATTTTATTGAAACACCAGACAAATAAAACAGCATGATGTGATAATATTTAACACCAAACATTTTATTGAAACACCAGACAAATAAAACAGCATGATGTGATAATATTTGACACCAAACATTTTATTAAAACACCAGACAAATAAAGCAGCATGATGTGATAATATTTGACACCAAACATTTTATTGAAACACCAGACAAATAAAACAGCATGATGTAATATATTTAACACCAAACATTTTATTAAAACACCAGACAAATAAAGCAGCATGATGTGATAATATTTGACACCAAACATTTTATTAAAACAAACACCAGATAATATTTGACACCAAACATTTTATTAAAACACCAGCACAAATAACAAATAAAGCAGCATGATGTGATAATATTTGACACCAAACATTTTATTGAAACACCAGACAAATAAAGCAGCATGATGTGATAATATTTGACACCAAACATTTTATTGAAACACCAGACAAATAAAGCAGCATGATGTGATAATATTTGACACCAAACATTTTATTGAAACACCAGACAAATAAAACAGCATGATGTGATAATATTTGACACCAAACATTTTATTAAAACACCAGACAAATAAAACAGCATGATGTGATAATACTTGACACCAAACATGTTATTAAGACACCAAAAAAATAAAACAGCATGATGTGAGAATATTTGACACCAAACATTTTATTTAAACACCAGACAAATAAAACAGCATGATGATAATAATTTTTTAACACCAAACATTTTATTAAAACACTAGACACATAAAGCAGCATGATGTGATAATATTTGACACCAAACATTTTATTGAAACACCAGACAGATAAAGCAGCATGATGTGAAAATATTTGACACCAAAAATTTTATTGAAACACCAGACAAATAAAACAGCATGATGTGATAATATTTGACACCAAACATTTTATTGAAACACCAGACAAATAAAACAGCATGATGTGATAATATTTGACACCAAACATTTTATTGAAACACCAGACAAATAAACAGCATGATGATGATAATATTTAACACCAAACATTTTATTAAAACACCAGACAAATAAAGCAGCATGATGTGATAATATTTGACACCAAACATATTATTAAAACACCACACAAATAAAAAAGCAGCATGATGTGATAATATTTGAAACACACCAAACATTTTATTGAAACACCAAACAAATAAAGCAGCATGATGTGATAATATTTGACACCAAACATTTTATTGAAACACCAGACAAATAAAGCAGCATGATGTGATAATATTTGACACCAAACATTTTATTGAAACACCAGACAAATAAAGCAGCATGATGTGATAATATTTGACACCAAACATTTTATTAAAACACCAGACAAATAAAGCAGCATGATGTGATAATATTTGACACCAAACATTTTATTGAAACAAACACCAACACAGACATAAAGCAGCATGATGTGATAATATTTGACACCAAACATTTTATTGAAACACCAGACAGCACATGATGTGATAAATTTGACACCAAACAGCATGATGTGATAATATTTGACACCAAACATTTTATTGAAACACCAGACAAATAAAAGCAGCATGATGTGATAATATTTGACACCAAACATTTTATTGAAACACCAGACAAATAAAGCAGCATGATGTGATAATATTTGACACCAAACATTTTATTGAAACACCAGACAAATAAAACAGCATGATGTGATAATTTAACACCAAACATTTTATTAAAACACCAGACAAATAAAACAGCATGATGTAATAATTTAACACCAAACATTTTATTAAAACACCAGACAAATAAAACAGCATGATGTAATAATTTAACACCAAACATTTTATTAAAACACCAGACAAATAAAGCAGCATGATGTGATAATATTTGACACCAAACATTTTATTGAAACACCAGACAAATAAAACAGCATGATGTGATAATATTTGACACCAAACATTTTATTGAAACACCAGACAAATAAAACAGCATGATGTAATAATTTAACACCAAACATTTTATTAAAACACCAGACAAATAAAAAAACAGCATGATGTGATAATATTTGACACCAAACATTTTATTGAAACACCAGACAAATAAAACAGCATGATGTGATAATATTTGACACCAAACATTTTATTGAAACACCAGACAAATAAAACAGCATGATGTAATAATTTAACACCAAACATTTTATTAAAACACCAGACAAATAAAACAGCATGATGTGATAATATTTGACACCAAACATTTTATTGAAACACCAGACAAATAAAACAGCATGATGTGATAATATTTGACACCAAACATTTTATTGAAACACCAGACAAATAAAACAGCATGATGTAATAATTTAACACCAAACATTTTATTAAAACACCAGACAAATAAAGCAGCATGATGTGATAATATTTGACACCAAACATTTTATTAAAACACCAGACAAATAAAGCAGCATGATGTGATAATATTTGACACCAAACATTTTATTGAAACACCAGACAAATAAAGCAGCATGATGTGATAATATTTGACACCAAACATTTTATTGAAACACCAGACAAATAAAACAGCATGATGTGATAATATTTGACACCAAACATTTTATTGAAACACCAGACAAATAAAACAGCATGATGTGATAATATTTGACACCAAACATTTTATTGAAACACCAGACAAATAAAAGCAGCATGATGTGATAATATTTGACACCAAACATTTTATTAAAACACCAGACAAATAAAGCAGCATGATGTGATAATATTTGACACCAAACATTTTATTAAAACACCAGACAAATAAAACAGCATGATGTGATAATATGACACCAAACAACACAGACAAATAAAAAACATTTTATTGAAACACCAGACAAATAAAGCAGCATGATGTGATAATATTTGACACCAAACATTTTATTGAAACACCAGACAAATAAAGCAGCATGATGTGATAAATTTGACACCAAACATTTTATTGAAACACCAGACAAATAAAACAGCATGATGATAATATTTAACACCAAACATTTTATTAAAACACCAGACAAATAAAACAGCATGATGTGATAATAATTTAACACCAAACATTTTATTAAAACACCAGACAAATAAAAGCAGCATGATGTGATAATATTTGACACCAAACATTTTATTAAAACACCAGACAAATAAAACAGCATGATGTAATAATTTAACACCAAACATTTTATTAAAACACCAGACAAATAAAGCAGCATGATGTGATAATATTTGACACCAAACATTTTATTGAAACACCAGACAAATAAAACAGCATGATGTAATAATTTAACACCAAACATTTTATTAAAACACCAGACAAATAAAGCAGCATGATGTAATAATATTTAAAACACCAAACATTTTATTAAAACACCAGACAAATAAAGCAGCATGATGTGATAATATTTGACACCAAACATTTTATTGAAACACCAGACAAATAAAGCAGCATGATGTGATAATATTTGACACCAAACATTTTATTGAAACACCAGACAAATTTTGAAACACAAGACAAATAAAGCAGCATGATGTGATAATATTTGACACCAAACATTTTATTGAAACACCAGACATATAAAACAGCATGATGTGTTAATATTTGGTATCAAACATTTTATTGAAACACAAGACAAATTTAACTGCATAATGTGATAATATTTGACATCAAACATTTTATTAAAACACCAGACAAATAAAACAGCATGATGTGATAATATTTGACACCAAACATTTTATTGAAACACCAGACAAATAAAACAGCATGATGTAATAATATTTGACACCAAACATTTTATTGAAACATCAGACAAATAAAACAGCATGATATAATAATTTAACACCAAACATTTTATTAAAACACCAGACAAATAAAAGCAGCATGATGTGATAATATTTAACACCAAACATTTTATTAAAACACCAGACAAATAAAGCAGCATGATGTGATAATATTTGACACCAAACATTTTATTGAAACACCAGACAAATAAAACAGCATGATGTGATAATATTTGACACCAAACATTTTATTGAAACACCAGACAAATAAAGCAGCATGATGTGATAATATTTGACACCAAACATTTTATTGAAAACACCAGACAAATAAAGCAGCATGATGTGATAATATTTGACACCAAACATTTTATTGAAACACCAGACAAATAAAGCAGCATGATGTGATAATATTTGACACCAAACATTTTATTGAAACACCAGACAAATAAAACAGCATGATGTGATAATACTTGACACCAAACATGTTATTAAGACACCAAACAAAAAAAAACAGCATAATGTAATAATATTTAACACCAAACATGTTATTAAAACACCATACAAGTAAATAAGCATGATGTAATAATATTTGACACCAAACATTTTATTGAAACACCAGACAAATAAAAGCAGCATGATGTGAAACACCAGACAAATAATATTTGACACCAAACATTTTATTAAAACACCAGACAAATAAAACAGCATGATGTGATAATATTTGACACCAAACATTTTATTAAAACACCAGAAATAAAGCAGCATGATGTGATAATATTTAACACCAAACATTTTATTGAAACACCAGACAAATGAAAAGCAGCATGATGTGATAATATTTGACACCAAACATTTTATTAAAACACCAGACAAATAAAGCAGCATGATGTGATAATATTTGACACCAAACATTTTATTGAAACACCAGACAAATAAAACAGCATGATGTGATAATATTTGACACCAAACATTTTATTGAAACACCAGACAAATAAAACAGCATGATGTGATAATATTTGACACCAAACATTTTATTGAAACACCAGACAAATAAAACAGCATGATGTAATAATTTAACACCAAACATTTTATTAAGACACCAAACAAATAAAACAGCATGATGTAATAATTTAACACCAAACATTTTATTAAAACACCAGACATATAAAGCAGCATGATGTGATAATATTTGACACCAAACATTTTATTGAAACACCAGACAAATAAAACAGCATGATGTAATAATTTAACACCAAACATTTTATTAAAACACCAGACAAATAAAGCAGCATGATGTAATAATTTAACACCAAACATTTTATTAAAACACCAGACAATATAAAGCAGCATGATGTGATAATATTTGACACCAAACATTTTATTGAAACACCAGACAAATAAAGCAGCATGATGTGATAATATTTGACACCAAACATTTTATTGAAACACCAGACAAATAAAGCAGCATGATGTGATAATATTTGACACCAAACATTTTATTGAAACACCAGACAAATAAAGCAGCATGATGTGATAATATTTGACACCAAACATTTTATTAAAACACCAGACAAATAAAGCAGCATGATGTGATAATATTTGACACCAAACATTTTATTGAAACACCAGACAAATAAAACAGCATGATGTGATAATTTAACACCAAACATTTTATTAAAACACCAGACAAATAAAACAGCATGATGTGATAATATTTGACACCAAACATTTTATTAAAACACCAGAACACAGCATGATGTGATAATTGACACCAAACATTTTATTGAAACACCAGACAAATAAAAGCAGCATGATGTGATAATATTTGACACCAAACATTTTATTGAAACACCAGACAAATAAAACAGCATGATGTGATAATTTAACACCAAACATTTTATTAAAACACCAGACAAATAAAGCAGCATTATTGATAATAACACCAAACATTTTATTGAAACACCAGACAAATAAAGCAGCATGATGTGATAATATTTGACACCAAACATTTTATTGAAACACCAGACAAATAAAACAGCATGATGTGATAATTTAACACCAAACATTTTATTAAAACACCAGACAAATAAAGCAGCATGATGTGATAATATTTGACACCAAACATTTTATTGAAACACCAGACAAATAAAACAGCATGATGTGATAATATTTGACACCAAACATTTTATTGAAACACCAGAAAAATAAACAGCATGATGTGATAATATTTGACACCAAACATTTTATTGAAACACCAGACAAATAAAGCAGCATGATGTGATAATATTTGACACCAAACATTTTATTGAAACACCAGACAAATAAAGCAGCATGATGTGATAATATTTGACACCAAACATTTTATTGAAACACCAGACAAATAAAGCAGCATGATGTGATAATATTTGACACCAAACATTTTATTAAAACACCAGACAAATAAAGCAGCATGATGTGATAATATTTGACACCAAACATTTTATTGAAACACCAGACAAATAAAGCAGCATGATGTGATAATATTTGACACCAAACATTTTATTGAAACACCAGACAAATAAAACAGCATGATGTGATAATATTTGACACCAAACATTTTATTAAAACACCAGACAAATAAAACAGCATGATGTAAGAATATTTGACACCAATCATTTTATTTAAACACCATACATATAAAACAGCATGATGATAATATTTAACACCAAACATTTTATTAAAACACCAGACAAATAAAACAGCATGATGTGATAATATTTGACACCAAACATTTTATTGAAACACCAGACAAATAAAACAGCATGATGTAATAATTTAACACCAAACATTTTATTAAAACACCAGACAATTTTATAAAGCAGCATGATGTGATAATATTTGACACCAAACATTTTATTGAAACACCAGACAAATATAAAGCAGCATGATGTGATAATATTTGAC
The DNA here is from genome assembly GCF_004210375.1 of Tachypleus tridentatus. Taxonomy (NCBI): domain Eukaryota; kingdom Metazoa; phylum Arthropoda; class Merostomata; order Xiphosura; family Limulidae; genus Tachypleus; species Tachypleus tridentatus. The sequence goes on along the minus strand of NC_134831.1, from coordinate 3,471,376 downwards.
ACCAAACATTTTATTAAAACACCAGACAAATAAAACAGCATGATGATAATAATTTAACACCAAACATTTTATTAAAACACCAGACAAATAAAAGCAGCATGATGTGATAATATTTGACACCAAACATTTTATTAAAACACCAGACAAATAAAACAGCATGATGTGATAATATTTGACACCAAACATTTTATTAAAACACCAGACAAAAAAAAGCAGCATGATGTGATAATATTTGACACCAAACATTTTATTGAAACACCAGACAAATAAAACAGCATGATGTGATAATATTTGACACCAAACATTTTATTGAAACACCAGACAAATAAAACAGCATGATGTGATAATATTTGACACCAAACATTTTATTGAAACACCAGACAAATAAAACAGCATGATGTGATAATATTTAACACCAAACATTTTATTAAAACACCAGACAAATAAAGCAGCATGATGTGATAATATTTGACACCAAACATTTTATTAAAACACCAGACAAATAAAGCAGCATGATGTGATAATATTTGACACCAAACATTTTATTGAAACACCAGACAAATAAAGCAGCATGATGTGATAATATTTGACACCAAAAATTTTATTGAAGCACGATAAAGCAGCATGATGTGATAATATTTGACACCAAACATTTTATTGAAACACAAGACAAATAAAGCAGCATGATGTGATAATATTTGACACCAAACATTTTATTGAAACACCAGACAAATAAAGCAGCATGATGTGATAATATTTGACACCAAACATTTTATTAAAACACCAGACAAATAAAACAGCATGATGTGATAATATTTGACACCAAACATTTTATTGAAACACCAGACAAATAAAACAGCATGATGTAATAATTTAACACCAAACATTTTATTAAAACACCAGACAAATAAAGCAGCATGATGTGATAATATTTAACACCAAACATTTTATTAAAACACCAGACAAATAAAGCAGCATGATGTGATAATATTTGACACCAAACATTTTATTGAAACACCAGACAAATAAAGCAGCATGATGTGATAATATTTGACACCAAACATTTTATTGAAACACCAGACAAATAAAACAGCATGATGTGATAATATTTGACACCAAACATTTTATTGAAACACCAGACAAATAAAACAGCATGATGTAATAATTTAACACCGAACATTTTATTAAAACACCAGACAAATAAAGCAGCATGATGTGATAATTTAACACCAAACATGTTATTAAAACACCAGACAAATAAAGCAGCATGATGTGATAATATTTGACACCAAACATTTTATTAAAACACCAGACAAATAAAAGCAGCATGATGTGATAATATTTGACACCAAACATTTTATTGAAACACCAGACAAATAAAGCAGCATGATGTGATAATATTTGACACCAAACATTTTATTGAAACACCAGACAAATAAAACAGCATGATGTAATAATTTAACACCAAACATTTTATTAAAACACCAGACAAATAAAACAGCATGATGTAATAATTTAACACCAAACATTTTATTAAAACACCAGACATATAAAGCAGCATGATGTGATAATATTTGACACCAAACATTTTATTGAAACACCAGACATATAAAACAGCATGATGTAATAATTTAACACCAAACATTTTATTAAGACACCAAACAAATAAAACAGCATGATGTAATAATTTAACACCAAACATTTTATTAAAACACCAGACAAATAAAGCAGCATGATGTGATAATATTTGACACCAAACATTTTATTGAAACACCAGACAAATAAAACAGCATGATGTGATAATATTTGACACCAAACATTTTATTGAAACACCAGACAAATAAAGCAGCATGATGTGATAATATTTGACACCAAACATTTTATTGAAACACCAGACAAATAAAGCAGCATGATGTGATAATATTTGACACCAAACATTTTATTGAAACACCAGACAAATAAAACAGCATGATGTGATAATATTTAACACCAAACATTTTATTAAAACACCAGACAAATAAAGCAGCATGATGTGATAATATTTGACACCAAACATTTTATTGAAACACCAGACAAATAAAGCAGCATGATGTGATAATATTTGACACCAAACATTTTATTGAAACACCAGACAAATAAAACAGCATGATGATAATAATTTAACACCAAACATTTTATTAAAACACCAGACAAATAAAAGCAGCATGATGTGATAATATTTGACACCAAACATTTTATTAAAACACCAGACAAATAAAGCAGCATGATGTGATAATATTTGACACCAAACATTTTATTGAAACACCAGACAAATAAAACAGCATGATGTGATAATATTTAACACCAAACATTTTATTAAAACACCAGACAAATAAAAGCAGCATGATGTGATAATATTTGACACCAAACATTTTATTGAAACACCAGACAAATAAAGCAGCATGATGTGATAATATTTGACACCAAACATTTTATTGAAACACCAGACAAATAAAGCAGCATGATGTGATAATATTTGACACCAAACATTTTATTAAAACACCAGACAAATAAAACAGCATGATGTGATAATATTTGACACCAAACATTTTATTGAAACACCAGACAAATAAAACAGCATGATGTGATAATATTTGACACCAAACATTTTATTGAAACACCAGACAAATAAAACAGCATGATGTAATAATTTAACACCAAACATTTTATTAAAACACCAGACAAATAAAACAGCATGATGTAATAATTTAACACCAAACATTTTATTAAAACACCAGACAAATAAAGCAGCATGATGTGATAATATTTGACACCAAACATTTTATTGAAACACCAGACAAATAAAACAGCATGATGTGATAATATTTGACACCAAACATTTTATTGAAACACCAGACAAATAAAAGCAGCATGATGTGATAAATTTAACACCAAACATTTTATTAAAACACCAGACAAATAAAGCAGCATGATGTGATAATATTTGACACCAAACATTTTATTGAAACACCAGACAAATAAAGCAGCATGATGTGATAATATTTGACACCAAACATTTTATTGAAACACCAGACAAATAAAGCAGCATGATGTGATAATATTTGACACCAAACATTTTATTGAAACACCAGACAAATAAAACAGCATGATGTGATAATATTTGACACCAAACATTTTATTGAAACACCAGACAAATAAAACAGCATGATGTAATAATTTAACACCAAACATTTTATTAAAACACCAGACAAATAAAACAGCATGATGTGATAATATTTGACACCAAACATTTTATTAAAACACCAGACAAATAAAGCAGCATGATGTGATAATATTTGACACCAAACATTTTATTGAAACACCAGACAAATAAAGCAGCATGATGTAATAATTTAACACCAAACATTTTATTAAAACACCAGACAAATAAAACAGCATGATGTGATAATATTTGACACCAAACATTTTATTAAAACACCAGACAAATAAAACAGCATGATGTGATAATATTTGACACCAAACATTTTATTAAAACACCAGACAAATAAAGCAGCATGATGTGATAATATTTGACACCAAACATTTTATTAAAACACCAGACAAATAAAACAGCATGATGTGATAATATTTGACACCAAACATTTTATTAAAACACCAGACAAATAAAGCAGCATGATGTGATAATATTTGACACCAAACATTTTATTAAAACACCAGACAAATAAAGCAGCATGATGTGATAATATTTGACACCAAACATTTTATTGAAACACCAGACAAATAAAGCAGCATGATGTGATAATATTTGACACCAAACATTTTATTGAAACACCAGACAAATAAAACAGCATGATGTGATAATATTTGACACCAAACATTTTATTGAAACACCAGACAAATAAAACAGCATGATGTGATAATATTTGACACCAAACATTTTATTGAAACACCAGACAAATAAAGCAGCATGATGTGATAATATTTGACACCAAACATTTTATTGAAACACCAGACATATAAAACAGCATGATGTAATAATTTAACACCAAACATTTTATTAAAACACCAGACAAATAAAACAGCATGATGTAATAATTTAACACCAAACATTTTATTAAAACACCAGACATATAAAGCAGCATGATGTGATAATATTTGACACCAAACATTTTTTTGAAACACCATACATATAAAACAGCATGATATAATAATTTAACACCAAACATTTTATTAAGACACCAAACAAATAAAACAGCATGATGTAATAATTTAACACCAAACATTTTATTAAAACACCAGACATATAAAGCAGCATGATGTGATAATATTTGACACCAAACATTTTATTGAAACACCAGACAAATAAAACAGCATGATGTGATAATATTTGACACCAAACATTTTATTGAAACACCAGACAAATAAAAGCAGCATGATGTGATAATATTTGACACCAAACATTTTATTGAAACACCAGACAAATAAAGCAGCATGATGTGATAATATTTGACACCAAACATTTTATTGAAACACCAGACAAATAAAGCAGCATGATGTGATAATATTTGACACCAAACATTTTATTAAAACACCAGACAAATAAAGCAGCATGATGTGATAATATTTGACACCAAACATTTTATTAAAACACCAGACAAATAAAGCAGCATGATGTGATAATATTTGACACCAAACATTTTATTGAAACACCAGACAAATAAAACAGCATGATGTAATAATTTAACACCAAACATTTTATTAAAACACCAGACAAATAAAACAGCATGATGTGATAATATTTAACACCAAACATTTTATTAAAACACCAGACAAATAAAGCAGCATGATGTGATAATATTTGACACCAAACATTTTATTGAAACACCAGACAAATAAAGCAGCATGATGTGATAATATTTGACACCAAACATTTTATTGAAACACCAGACAAATAAAGCAGCATGATGTGATAATTTAACACCAAACATTTTATTAAAACACCAGACAAATAAAACAGCATGATGTGATAATATTTGACACCAAACATTTTATTGAAACACCAGACAAATAAAACAGCATGATGTGATAATATTTGACACCAAACATTTTATTAAAACACCAGACAAATAAAACAGCATGATGTAATAATTTAACACCAAACATTTTATTAAAACACCAGACAAATAAAGCAGCATGATGTGATATATATTTGACACCAAACATTTTATTGAAACACCAGACATTTTATTAAAACACCAGACAAATAAAACAGCATGATGTAATAATTTAACACCAAACATTTTATTAAAACACCAGACAAATAAAACAGCATGATGTAATAATTTAACACCAAACATTTTATTAAAACACCAGACAAATAAAGCAGCATGATGTGATAATATTTGACACCAAACATTTTATTGAAACACCAGACAAATAAAACAGCATGATGTGATAATATTTGACACCAAACATTTTATTGAAACACCAGACAAATAAAACAGCATGATGTAATAATTTAACACCAAACATTTTATTAAAACACCAGACAAATAAAACAGCATGATGTGATAATATTTGACACCAAACATTTTATTAAAACACCAGACAAATAAAGCAGCATGACGTGATATTATTTGACACCAAACATTTTATTGAAACACCAGACCAGACAAATAAAACAGCTATAATAATTTAACACCAAACATTTTATTAAAACACCAGACAAATAAAGCAGCATGATGTGATAATATTTAACACCAAACATTTTATTAAAACACCAGACAAATAAAGCAGCATGATGTGATAATATTTGACACCAAACATTTTATTGAAACACCAGACAAATAAAGCAGCATGATGTGATAATATTTGACACCAAACATTTTATTGAAACACCAGACAAATAAAACAGCATGATGTGATAATATTTGACACCAAACATTTTATTGAAACACAAGACAAATAAACAGCGTGATGTGATAATTTAACACCAAACATTTTATTAAAACACCAGACAAATAAAGCAGCATGACGTGATAATATTTGACACCAAACATTTTATTGAAACACCAGACAAATAAAAAGCAGCATGATGTGATAATATTTGACACCAAACATTTTATTAAAACACCAGACAAATAAAAGCAGCATGATGTGATAATATTTGACACCAAACATTTTATTAAAACACCAGACAAATAAAGCAGCATGATGTGATAATATTTGACACCAAACATTTTATTGAAACACCAGACAAATAAAGCAGCATGATGTGATAATATTTGACACCAAACATTTTATTGAAACACCAGACAAATAAAACAGCATGATGTGATAATATTTGACACCAAACATTTTATTAAAACACCAGACAAATAAAGCAGCATGATGTGATAATATTTGACACCAAACATTTTATTGAAACACCAGACAAATAAAAGCAGCATGATGTGATAATATTTGACACCAAACATTTTATTGAAACACCAGACAAATAAAACAGCATGATGTGATAATATTTGACACCAAACATTTTATTGAAACACCAGACAAATAAAACAGCATGATGTGATAATATTTGACACCAAACATTTTATTGAAACACCAGACAAATAAAACAGCATGATGTAATAATTTAACACCAAACATTTTATTAAAACACCAGACAAATAAAACAGCATGATGTAATAATTTAACACCAAACATTTTATTAAAACACCAGACAAATAAAGCAGCATGATGTGATAATATTTGACACCAAACATTTTATTGAAACACCAGACAAATAAAGCAGCATGATGTGATAATATTTGACACCAAACATTTTATTGAAACACCAGACAAATAAAACAGCATGATGTAATAATTTAACACCAAACATTTTATTAAAACACCAGACAAATAAAGCAGCATGATGTGATAATATTTGACACCAAACATTTTATTAAAACACCAGACAAATAAAGCAGCATGATGTGATAATATTTGACACCAAACATTTTATTGAAACACCAGACAAATAAAGCAGCATGATGTGATAATATTTGACACCAAACATTTTATTAAAACACCAGACAAATAAAACAGCATGATGTGATAATATTTGACACCAAACATTTTATTGAAACACCAGACAAATAAAACAGCATGATGTGATAATATTTGACACCAAACATTTTATTGAAACACAAGACAAATAAAACAGCATGATGTAATAATTTAACACCAAACATGTTATTAAAACACCAGACAAATAAAACAGCATGATGTAATAATTTAACACCAAACATTTTATTAAAACACCAGACAAATAAAGCAGCATGATGTGATAATATTTGACACCAAACATTTTATTGAAACACCAGACAAATAAAACAGCATGATGTAATAATTTAACACCAAACATTTTATTAAAACACCAGACAAATAAAGCAGCATGATGTGATAATATTTGACACCAAACATTTTATTAAAACACCAGACAAATAAAGCAGCATGATGTGATAATATTTGACACCAAACATTTTATTGAAACACCAGACAAATAAAACAGCATGATGTGATAATATTTAACACCAAACATTTTATTAAAACACCAGACAAATAAAGCAGCATGATGTGATAATATTTGACACCAAACATTTTATTAAAACACCAGACAAATAAAGCAGCATGATGTGATAATATTTGACACCAAACATTTTATTAAAACACCAGACAAATAAAGCAGCATGATGTGATAATATTTGACACCAAACATTTTATTGAAACACCAGACAAATAAAAAGCAGCATGATGTGATAATATTTGACACCAAACATTTTATTGAAAACACCAGACAAATAAAAGCAGCATGATGTGATAATATTTGACACCAAACATTTTATTGAAACACCAGACAAATAAAGCAGCATGATGTGATAATATTTGACACCAAACATTTTATTGAAACACCAGACAAATAAAAGCAGCATGATGTGATAATATTTGACACCAAACATTTTATTGAAACACCAGACAAATAAAACAGCATGATGTGATAATATTTGACACCAAACATTTTATTGAAACACCAGACAAATAAAACAGCATGATGTAATAATTTAACACCAAACATTTTATTAAAACACCAGACAAATAAAACAGCATGATGTATTTAACACCAAACATTTTATTAAAACACCAGACAAATAAAGCAGCATGATGTGATAATATTTGACACCAAACATTTTATTGAAACACCAGACAAATAAAACAGCATGATGTAATAATTTAACACCAAACATTTTATTAAAACACCAGACAAATAAAACAGCATGATGTGATAATATTTGACACCAAACATTTTATTAAAACACCAGACAAATAAAGCAGCATGATGTGATAATATTTGACACCAAACATTTTATTGAAACACCAGACAAATAAAGCAGCATGATGTGATAATATTTGACACCAAACATTTTATTGAAACACCAGACAAATAAAGCAGCATGATGTGATAATATTTGACACCAAACATTTTATTGAAACACCAGACAAATAAAGCAGCATGATGTGATAATATTTGACACCAAACATTTTATTAAAACACCAGACAAATAAAGCAGCATGATGTGATAATATTTGACACCAAACATTTTATTAAAACACCAGACAAAAAAAAGCAGCATGATGTGATAATATTTGACACCAAACATTTTATTAAAACACCAGACAAATAAAGCAGCATGATGTGATAATATTTGACACCAAACATTTTATTGAAACACCAGACAAATAAAACAGCATGATGTAATAATTTAACACCAAACAAATAAAACAGCATGATGTAATAATTTAACACCAAACATTTTATTAAAACACCAGATAAAACAGCATGATGTAATAATTTAACACCAAACATGTTATTAAAACACCAGACATATAAAGCAGCATGATGTGATAATATTTGACACCAAACATTTTATTGAAACACCAGACAAATAAAACAGCATGATGTAATAATTTAACACCAAACATTTTATTAAAACACCAGACAAATAAAACAGCATGATGTAATAATTTAACACCAAACATGTTATTAAAACACCAGACATATAAAGCAGCATGATGTGATAATATTTGACACCAAACATTTTATTGAAACACCAGACAAATAAAACAGCATGATGTGATAATATTTGACACCAAACATTTTATTGAAACACCAGACAAATAAAACAGCATGATGATAATAATTTAACACCGAACATTTTATTAAAACACCAGACAAATAAAGCAGCATGATGTGATAATATTTGACACCAAACATTTTATTGAAACACCAGACAAATAAAACAGCATGATGTAATAATTTTACACCAAACATATTATTAAAACACCAGACAAAAAAAACAGCATGATGTGATAATATTTAACACCAAACATTTTATTAAAACACCAGACAAATAAAGCAGCATGATGTGATAATATTTGACACCAAACATTTTATTGAAACACCAGACAAATAAAACAGCATGATGTGATAATATTTGACACCAAACATTTTATTGAAACACCAGACAAATAAAACAGCATGATATAATAATTTAACACCGAAAATTTTATTAAAACACCAGACAAATAAAAGCAGCATGATGTGATAATATTTGACACCAAACATTTTATTAAAACACCAGACAAATAAAACAGCATGATGTGATAATATTTGACACCAAACATTTTATTGAAACACCAGACAAATAAAACAGCATGATGTAATAATTTAACACCAAACATTTTATTAAAACACCAGACAAATAAAGCAGCATGATGTGATAATATTTGACACCAAACATTTTATTAAAACACCATACAAATAAAAGCAGCATGATGTGATAATATTTGACACCAAACATTTTATTGAAACACCAGACAAATAAAGCAGCATGATGTGATAATATTTGACACCAAACATTTTATTAAAACACCAGACAAATAAAGCAGCATGATGTGATAATATTTGACACCAAACATTTTATTAAAACACCAGACAAATAAAACAGCATGATGTGATAATATTTGACACCAAACATTTTATTGAAACACCAGACAAATAAAGCAGCATGATGTGATAATATTTGACACCAAACATTTTATTGAAACACCAGACAAATAAAAGCAGCATGATGTGATAATATTTAACACCAAACATTTTATTAAAACACCAGACAAATAAAAAAGACAGCATGATGTGATAATATTTGACACCAAACATTTTATTGAAACACCAGACAAATAAAACAGCATGATGTGATAATATTTGACACCAAACATTTTATTGAAACACCAGACATATAAAACAGCATGATGTAATATATTTAACACCAAACATTTTATTAAAACACCAGACAAATAAAGCAGCATGATGTGATAATATTTGACACCAAACATTTTATTGAAACACCAGACAAATAAAGCAGCATGATGTGATAATATTTGACACCAAACATTTTATTGAAACACCAGACAAATAAAGCAGCATGATGTAATAATTTAACACCAAACATTTTATTAAAACACCAGACAAATAAAGCAGCATGATGTGATAATATTTGACACCAAACATTTTATTAAAACACCAGACAAATAAAGCAGCATGATGTGATAATATTTGACACCAAACATTTTATTGAAAACCAGCAGCATGATGTGATAATATTTGACACCAAACATTTTATTGAAACACCAGACAAATAAAGCAGCATGATGTGATAATATTTGACACCAAACATTTTATTGAAACACCAGACAAATAAAACAGCATGATGTGATAATATTTGACACCAAACATGTTATTAAAACACCAAACAAATAAAACAGCATGATGTAATAATATTAACACCAAACATTTTATTAAAACACCAGACAAATAAAGCAGCATGATGTGATAATATTTGACACCAAACATTTTATTGAAACACCAGACATATAAAACAGCATGATGTAATAATTTAACACCAAACATTTTATTAAAACACCAAACAAATAAAACAGCATGATGTAATAATTTAACACCAAACATTTTATTAAAACACCAGACAAATAAAGCAGCATGATGTGATAATATTTGACACCAAACATTTTATTGAAACACCAGACAAATAAAACAGCATGATGTGATAATATTTGACACCAAACATTTTATTGAAACACCAGACAAATAAAGCAGCATGATGTGATAATATTTGACACCAAACATTTTATTTAAACATCAGACAAATAAAACAGCATGATGTAATAATTTAACACCAAACATTTTATTAAAACACCAGACAAATAAAGCAGCATGATGTGATAATATTTGACACCAAACATTTTATTAAAACACCAGACAAATAAAGCAGCATGATGTGATAATATTTGACACCAAACATTTTATTGAAACACCAGACAAATAAAAAGCAGCATGATGTGATAATATTTGACACCAAACATTTTATTGAAACACCAGACAAATAAAGCAGCATGATGTGATAATATTTGACACCAAACATTTTATTGAAACACAAGACAAATAAAACAGCATGATGTAATAATTTAACACCAAACATTTTATTAAAACACCAGACAAATAAAGCAGCATGATGTGATAATATTTGACACCAAACATTTTATTGAAAAACACCAGACAAATATAAAACAGCATGATGTGATAATATTTGACACCAAACATTTTATTGAAACACCAGACAAATAAAGCAGCATGATGTGATAATATTTGACACCAAACATTTTATTGAAACACCAGACAAATAAAACAGCATGATGTAATAATTTAACACCAAACATTTTATTAAAACACCAGACAAATAAAGCAGCATGATGTGATAATATTTGACACCAAACATTTTATTGAAACACCAGACATATAAAACAGCATGATGTAATAATTTAACACCAAACATTTTATTAAAACACCAGACAAATAAAACAGCATGATGTAATAATTTAACACCAAACATTTTATTAAAACACCAGACATATAAAGCAGCATGATGTGATAATATTTGACACCAAACATTTTATTGAAACACCAGACAAATAAAACAGCATGATGTGATAATATTTGACACCAAACATTTTATTGAAACACCAGACAAATAAAACAGCATGATGTAATAATTTAACACCAAACATTTTATTAAAACACCAGACAAATAAAGCAGCATGATGTGATAATATTTGACACCAAACATTTTATTGAAACACCAGACAAATAAAACAGCATGATGTGATAATATTTGACACCAAACATTTTATTGAAACACCAGACAAATAAAACAGCATGATGTAATAATTTAACACCAAACATTTTATTAAAACACCAGACAAATAAAACAGCATGATGTGATAATATTTGACACCAAACATATTATTAAAACACCAAACAAATAAAACAGCATGATGTGATAATATTTGACACCAAACATTTTATTGAAACACCAGACAAATAAAACAGCATGATATAATAATTTAACACCAAACATTTTATTAAAACACCAGACAAATAAAGCAGCATGATGTGATAATATTTGACACCAAACATTTTATTAAAACACCAGACAAATAAAGCAGCATGATGTGATAATATTTGACACCAAACATTTTATTGAAACACCAGACAAATAAAGCAGCATGATGTGATAATATTTGACACCAAACATTTTATTAAAACACCAGACAAATAAAGCAGCATGATGTGATAATATTTGACACCAAACATTTTATTGAAACACCAGACAAATAAAGCAGCATGATGTGATAATATTTGACACCAAACATTTTATTGAAACACCAGACAAATAAAGCAGCATGATGTGATAATATTTGACACCAAACATTTTATTAAAACACCAGACAAATAAAACAGCATGATGTGATAATATTTGACACCAAACATTTTATTGAAACACCAGACAAATAAAACAGCATGATGTGATAATATTTGACACCAAACATTTTATTGAAACACCAGACAAATAAAACAGCATGATATAATAATTTAACACCAAACATTTTATTAAAACACCAGACAAAAAAAGCAGCATGATGTGATAATATTTGACACCAAACATTTTATTGAAACACCAGACAAATAAAGCAGCATGATGTGATAATATTTGACACCAAACATTTTATTGAAACACCAGACAAATAAAACAGCATGATGTAATAATTTAACACCAAACATTTTATTAAAACACCAGACAAATAAAGCAGCATGATGTGATAATATTTGACACCAAACATTTTATTAAAACACCAGACAAATAAAGCAGCATGATGTGATAATATTTGACACCAAACATTTTATTGAAACACCAGACAAATAAAGCAGCATGATGTGATAATATTTGACACCAAACATTTTATTGAAACACCAGACAAATAAAAGCAGCATGATGTGATAATATTTGACACCAAACATTTTATTGAAACACCAGACAAATAAAACAGCATGATGTGATAATATTTGACACCAAACATTTTATTAAAACACCAGACAAATAAAGCAGCATGATGTGATAATATTTGACACCAAACATTTTATTGAAACACCAGACAAATAAAACAGCATGATGTAATAATTTAACACCAAACATTTTATTAAAACACCAGACAAATAAAACAGCATGATGTAATAATTTAACACCAAACATTTTATTAAAACACCAGACAAATAAAGCAGCATGATGTGATAATATTTGACACCAAACATTTTATTGAAACACCAGACAAATAAAACAGCATGATGTGATAATATTTGACACCAAACATTTTATTGAAACACCAGACAAATAAAACAGCATGATATAATAATTTAACACCAAACATTTTATTAAAACACCAGACAAATAAAACAGCATGATGTGATAATATTTCACACCAAACATTTTATTAAAACACCAGACAAATAAAGCAGCATGATGTGATAATATTTGACACCAAACATTTTATTGAAACACCAGACAAATAAAAGCAGCATGATGTGATAATATTTGACACCAAACATTTTATTGAAACACCAGACAAATAAAGCAGCATGATGTGATAATATTTGACACCAAACATTTTATTGAAACACCAGACAAATAAAACAGCATGATGTGATAATATTTGACACCAAACATTTTATTAAAACACCAGACAAATAAAACAGCATGATGTGATAATATTTGACACCAAACATTTTATTAAAACACCAGACAAATAAAGCAGCATGATGTGATAATATTTGACACCAAACATTTTATTAAAACACCAGACAAATAAAGCAGCATGATGTGATAATATTTGACACCAAACATTTTATTGAAACACCAGACAAATAAAACAGCATGATGTGATAATATTTGACACCAAACATTTTATTAAACACCAGACAAATAAAGCAGCATGATGTGATAATATTTGACACCAAACATTTTATTGAAACACCAGACAAATAAAGCAGCATGATGTGATAATATTTGACACCAAACATTTTATTGAAACACCAGACAAATAAAACAGCATGATGTGATAATATTTGACACCAAACATTTTATTAAAACACCAGACAAATAAAACAGCATGATGTGATAATATTTAACACCAAACATTTTATTAAAACACCAGACAAATAAAACAGCATGATGTAAAGCAGCATAATAATTTGACACCAAACATTTTATTAAAACACCAGACAAATAAAGCAGCATGATGTGATAATATTTGACACCAAACATTTTATTGAAACACCAGACAAATAAAACAGCATGATGTGATAATATTTGACACCAAACATTTTATTGAAACACCAGACAAATAAAACAGCATGATGTGATATATTTAACACCAAACATTTTATTAAAACACCAGACAAATAAAGCAGCATGATGTGATAATATTTGACACCAAACATTTTATTGAAACACCAGACAAATAAAACAGCATGATGTGATAATATTTGACACCAAACATTTTATTGAAACACCAGACAAATAAAACAGCATGATGTAATAATTTAACACCAAACATTTTATTAAAACACCAGACAAATAAAAGCAGCATGATGTGATAATATTTGACATCAAACATTTTATTGAAACACCAGACAAATAAAACAGCATGATGTGATAATATTTGACACCAAACATTTTATTAAAACACCAGACAAATAAAACAGCATGATGTAATAAATTTAACACCAAACATTTTATTAAAACACCAGACAAATAAAGCAGCATGATGTGATAATATTTGACACCAAACATTTTATTGAAACACCAGACAAATAAAGCAGCATGATGTGATAATATTTGACACCAAACATTTTATTGAAACACCAGACAAATAAAACAGCATGATGTGATAATTTAACACCAAACATTTTATTAAAACACCAGACAAATAAAGCAGCATGATGTGATAATATTTGACACCAAACATTTTATTGAAACACCAGACAAATAAAGCAGCATGATGTGATAATATTTGACACCAAACATTTTATTAAAACACCAGACAAATAAAAGCAGCATGATGTGATAATATTTGACACCAAACATTTTATTAAAACACCAGACAAATAAAACAGCATGATGTGATAATATTTGACACCAAACATTTTATTGAAACACCAGACAAATAAAGCAGCATGATGTGATAATATTTGACACCAAACATTTTATTGAAACACCAGACAAAAATAAAGCAGCATGATGTGATAATATTTGACACCAAACATTTTATTGAAACACCAGACAAATAAAGCAGCATGATGTGATAATATTTGACACCAAACATTTTATTGAAACACCAGACAAATAAAACAGCATGATGTAATAATTTAACACCAAACATTTTATTAAAACACCAGACAAATAAAGCAGCATGATGTGATAATATTTGACACCAAACATTTTATTAAAACACCAGACAATTAAAAAAGCAGCATGATGTGATAATATTTGACACCAAACATTTTATTGAAACACCAGACAAATAAAGCAGCATGATGTGATAATATTTGACACCAAACATTTTATTGAAACACCAGACAAATAAAGCAGCATGATGTGATAATATTTGACACCAAACATTTTATTGAAACACCAGACAAATAAAACAGCATGATGTGATAATATTTAACACCAAACATTTATTAAAACACCAGACAAATAAAGCAGCATGATGTGATAATATTTGACACCAAACATTTTATTGAAACACCAGACATATAAAACAGCATGATGTAATAATTTAACACCAAACATTTTATTAAGACACCAAACAAATAAAACAGCATGATGTAATAATTTAACACCAAACATTTCATTAAAACACCAGACATATAAAGCAGCATGATGTGATAATATTTGACACCAAACATTTTATTGAAACACCAGACATATAAAACAGCATGATGTAATAATTTAACACCAAACATTTTATTAAAACACCAGACAAATAAAGCAGCATGATGTAATAATTTAACACCAAACATTTTATTAAAACACCAGACAAATAAAACAGCATGATGTGATAATATTTAACACCAAACATTTTATTAAAACACCAGACAAGAAAAGCAGCATGATGTGATAATATTTGACACCAAACATTTTATTAAAACACCAGACAAATAAAGCAGCATGATGTGATAATATTTGACACCAAACATTTTATTGAAACACCAGACAAATAAAAGCAGCATGATGTGATAATATTTGACACCAAACATTTTATTGAAACACCAGACATAAAGCAGCATGATGTGATAATATTTGACACCAAACATTTTATTGAAACACCAGACATATAAACAGCATGATGATAATAATTTAACACCAAACATTTTATTAAAACACCAGACAAATAAAGCAGCATGATGTGATAATATTTGACACCAAACATTTTATTGAAACACCAGACAAAAAAAGCAGCATGATGTGATAATATTTAACACCAAACATTTTATTGAAACACCAGACAAATAAAGCAGCATGATGTGATAATATTTGACACCAAACATTTTATTGAAACACCAGACAAATAAAACAGCATGATGTAATAATTTAACACCAAACATTTTATTAAAACACCAGACAAATAAAGCAGCATGATGTGATAATATTTGACACCAAACATTTTATTGAAACACCAGACATATAAAACAGCATGATATAATAATTTAACACCAAACATTTTATTAAGACACCAAACAAATAAAACAGCATGATGTAATAATTTAACACCAAACATTTCATTAAAACACCAGACATATAAAGCAGCATGATGTGATAATATTTGACACCAAACATTTTATTGAAACACCAGACATATAAAGCAGCATGATGTGATAATATTTAACACCAAACATTTTATTGAAACACCAGACAAATAAAACAGCATGATGTAATAATTTAACACCAAACATTTTATTAAAACACCAGACAAATAAAGCAGCATGATGTGATAATATTTGACACCAAACATTTTATTGAAACACCAGACAAATAAAACAGCATGATGTGATAATATTTGACACCAAACATTTTATTGAAACACCAGACAAATAAAACAGCATGATGTAATAATTTAACACCAAACATTTTATTAAAACACCAGACAAATAAAACAGCATGATGTGATAATATTTCACACCAAACATTTTATTAAAACACCAGACAAATAAAGCAGCATGATGTGATAATATTTGACACCAAACATTTTATTGAAACACCAGACAAATAAAACAGCATGATGTAATAATTTAACACCAAACATTTTATTAAAACACCAGACAAATAAAGCAGCATGATGTGATAATATTTAACACCAAACATTTTATTAAAACACCAGACAAATAAAGCAGCATGATGTGATAATATTTGACACCAAACATTTTATTGAAACACCAGACAAATAAAGCAGCATGATGTGATAATATTTGACACCAAACATTTTATTGAAACACCAGACAAAAAAAGCAGCATGATGTGATAATATTTGACACCAAACATTTTATTAAAACACCAGACAAAAATAAAGCAGCATGAAATGATAATATTTGACACCAAACATTTTATTAAAACACCAGACAAATAAAGCAGCATGATGTGATAATATTTGACACCAAACATTTTATTGAAACACCAGACAAATAAAGCAGCATGATGTGATAATATTTGACACCAAACATTTTATTAAAACACCAGACAAATAAAACAGCATGATGTGATAATATTTGACACCAAACATTTTATTGAAACACCAGACATATAAACAGCATGATGTGATAATATTTGACACCAAACATTTTATTGAAACACCAGACAAATAAAGCAGCATGATGTGATAATATTTGACACCAAACATTTTATTGAAACACCAGACAAATAAAACAGCATGATATAATAATTTAACACCAAACATTTTATTGAAACATCAGACAAATAAAACAGCATGATATAATAATTTAACACCAAACATTTTATTAAAACACCAGACAAATAAAGCAGCATGATGTGATAATATTTGACACCAAACATTTTATTAAAACACCAGACAAATAAAACAGCATGATGTGATAATATTTGACACCAAACATTTTATTGAAACACCAGACAAATAAAACAGCATGATGTGATAATATTTAACACCAAACATTTTATTAAAACACCAGACAAATAAAGCAGCATGATGTGATAAATTTGACACCAAACATTTTATGACACCAGACAATATAAAACAGCATGATAATATTTAACACCAAACATTTTATTGAAACACCAACAAATAAAACAGCATGATGTAATAATTTAACACCAAACATTTTATTAAAACACCAGACAAATAAAGCAGCATGATGTGATAATATTTGACACCAAACATTTTATTGAAACACCAGACAAATAAAGCAGCATGATGTGATAATATTTGACACCAAACATTTTATTGAAACACCAGACAAATAAAGCAGCATGATGTGATAATATTTGACACCAAACATTTTATTGAAACACCAGACAAATAAAACAGCATGATGTGATAATATTTGACACCAAACATGTTATTAAAACACCAAACAAATAAAACAGCATGATGTGATAATATTTGACACCAAACATTTTATTGAAACACCAGACAAATAAAACAGCATGATGTGATAATATTTGACACCAAACATTTTATTGAAACACCAGACAAATAAAACAGCATGATGTAATAATTTAACACCAAACATTTTATTAAAACACCAGACAAATAAAGCAGCATGATGTGATAATATTTGACACCAAACATTTTATTAAAACACCAGACAAATAAAGCAGCATGATGTGATAATATTTGACACCAAACATTTTATTAAAACACCAGACAAATAAAAGCAGCATGATGTGATAATATTTGACACCAAACATTTTATTAAAACACCAGACAAATAAAGCAGCATGATGTGATAATATTTGACACCAAACATTTTATTGAAACACCAGACAAATAAAGCAGCATGATGTGATAATATTTGACACCAAACATTTTATTGAAACACCAGACAAATAAAGCAGCATGATGTGATAATATTTGACACCAAACATTTTATTGAAACACCAGACAAATAAAGCAGCATGATGTGATAATATTTAACACCAAACATTTTATTAAAACACCAGACATATAAAGCAGCATGATGTGATAATATTTGACACCAAACATTTTATTGAAACACCAGACAAATAAAAGCAGCATGATGTGATAATATTTGACACCAAACATTTTATAATATTTGACAAAACACCAGACAAATAAAGCAGCATGATGTGATAATATTTGACACCAAACATTTTATTGAAACACCAGACAAATAAAGCAGCATGATGTGATAATATTTGACACCAAACATTTTATTGAAACACCAGACAAATAAAGCAGCATGATGTGATAATATTTGACACCAAACATTTTATTGAAACACCAGACAAATAAAGCAGCATGATGTGATAATATTTGACACCAAACATTTTATTGAAACACCAGACAAATAAAACAGCATGATGTGATAAATTTGACACCAAACATTTTTTATGTGATTATTTGACACCAAACACCAGACAAATAAAGCAGCATGATGTGATAATATTTGACACCAAACATTTTATTAAAACACCAGACAAATAAAACAGCATGATGTAATAATTTAACACCAAACATGTTATTAAAACACCAAACAAATAAAACAGCATGATGTGATATATTTAACACCAAACATTTTATTAAAACACCAGACAAATAAAGCAGCATGATGTGATAATATTTGACACCAAACATTTTATTGAAACACCAGACAAATAAAGCAGCATGATGTGATAATATTTGACACCAAACATTTTATTGAAACACCAGACAAATAAAACAGCATGATGTAATAATTTAACACCAAACATTTTATTAAAACACCAGACAAATAAAACAGCATGATGTATAATATTTAACACCAAACATTTTATTAAAACACCAGACAAATAAAGCAGCATGATGTGATAATATTTGACACCAAACATTTTATTGAAACACCAGACAAATAAAACAGCATGATGTAATAATTTAACACCAAACATTTTATTAAAACACCAGACAAATAAAGCAGCATGATGTGATAATATTTGACACCAAACATTTTATTGAAACACCAGACAAATAAAGCAGCATGATGTGATAATATTTGACACCAAACATTTTATTGAAACACCAGACAAATAAAACAGCATGATGTGATGTGATAATATTTGACACAAAACATTTTATTAAAACACCAGACAAATAAAACAGCATGATGTAATAATTTAACACCAAACATGTTATTAAAACACCAGACATATAAAGCAGCATGATGTGATAATATTTGACACCAAACATTTTATTGAAACACCAGACAAATAAAGCAGCATGATGTGATAATATTTGACACCAAACATTTTATTGAAACACCAGACAAATAAAGCAGCATGATGTGATAATATTTGACACCAAACATTTTATTAAAACACCAGACAAATAAAACAGCATGATGTGATAATATTTGACACCAAACATTTTATTGAAACACCAGACAAATAAAACAGCATGATGTGATAATATTTGACACCAAACATTTTATTGAAACACCAGACATATAAAACAGCATGATGTAATAATTTAACACCAAACATTTTATTAAAACACCAGACAAATAAAACAGCATGATGTAATAATTTAACACCAAACATTTTATTAAAACACCAGACAAATAAAAGCAGCATGATGTGATAATATTTGACACCAAACATTTTATTAAAACACCAGACATATAAAGCAGCATGATGTGATAATATTTGACACCAAACATTTTATTAAAACACCAGACAAATAAAGCAGCATGATGTGATAATATTTGACACCAAACATTTTATTGAAACACCAGACAAATAAAGCAGCATGATGTGATAATATTTGACACCAAACATTTTATTAAAACACCAGACAAATAAAGCAGCATGATGTGATAATATTTGACACCAAACATTTTATTGAAACACCAGACAAATAAAACAGCATGATGTGTAATAATTTAACACCAAACATTTTATTAAAACACCAGACAAATAAAGCAGCATGATGTGATAATATTTGACACCAAACATTTTATTGAAACACCAGACAAATAAAGCAGCATGATGTGATAATATTTGACACCAAACATTTTATTAAAACACCAGACAAATAAAAGCAGCATGATGTGATAATATTTGACACCAAACATTTTATTGAAACACCAGACAAATAAAGCAGCATGATGTGATAATATTTGACACCAAACATTTTATTGAAACACCAGACAAATAAAACAGCATGATGTGATAATATTTAACACCAAACATTTTATTAAAACACCAGACAAATAAAGCAGCATGATGTGATAATATTTGACACCAAACATTTTATTAAAACACCAGACAAATAAAGCAGCATGATGTGATAATATTTGACACCAAACATTTTATTGAAACACCAGACAAATAAAGCAGCATGATGTGATAATATTTGACACCAAACATTTTATTGAAACACCAGACAAATAAAGCAGCATGATGTGATAATATTTGACACCAAACATTTTATTGAAACACCAGACAAATAAAACAGCATGATGTGATAATATTTGACACCAAACATTTTATTAAAACACCAGACAAATAAAGCAGCATGATGTGATAATATTTGACACCAAACATTTTATTGAAACACCAGACAAATAAAGCAGCATGATGTGATAATATTTGACACCAAACATTTTATTGAAACACCAGACAAATAAAGCAGCATGATGTGATAATATTTGACACCAAACATTTTATTGAAACACCAGACAAATAAAGCAGCATGATGTGATAATATTTGACACCAAACATTTTATTGAAACACCAGACAAATAAAGCAGCATGATGTGATAATATTTAACACCAAACATTTTATTAAAACACCAGACAAATAAAACAGCATGATGTAATAATTTAACACCAAACATTTTATTAAAACACCAGACAAATAAAGCAGCATGATGTGATAATATTTGACACCAAACATTTTATTGAAACACCAGACAAATAAAGCAGCATGATGTGATAATATTTGACACCAAACATTTTATTGAAACACCAGACATATAAAACAGCATGATGTAATAATTTAACACCAAACATTTTATTAAGACACCAAACAAATAAAACAGCATGATGTAATAATTTAACACCAAACATTTCATTAAAACACCAGACATATAAAGCAGCATGATGTGATAATATTTGACACCAAACATTTTATTGAAACACCAGACATATAAAACAGCATGATGTGATAAATTTAACACCAAACATTTTATTAAAACACCAGACAAATAAAACAGCATGATGTAATAATTTAACACCAAACATGTTATTAAGACACCAAACAAATAAAACAGCATGATGATAATAATTTAACACCAAACATTTTATTAAAACACCAGACAAATAAAGCAGCATGATGTGATAATATTTGACACCAAACATTTTATTGAAACACCAGACAAATAAAGCAGCATGATGTGATAATATTTGACACCAAACATTTTATTAAAACACCAGACATATAAAGCAGCATGATGTGATAATATTTGACACCAAACATTTTATTAAAACACCAGACAAATAAAACAGCATGATGTAATAATTTAACACCAAACATTTTATTAAAACACCAGACAAATAAAGCAGCATGATGTGATAATATTTGACACCAAACATTTTATTGAAACACCAGACAAATAAAACAGCATGATGTGATAATATTTGACACCAAACATTTTATTAAAACACCAGACAAATAAAGCAGCATGATGTGATAATATTTGACACCAAACATTTTATTGAAACACCAGACACATAAAGCAGCATGATGTGATAATATTTGACACCAAACATTTTATTGAAACACCAGACAGATAAAACAGCATGATGATGTAATAATTTAACACCAAACATGTTATTAAGACACCAAACAAATAAAACAGCATGATGTAATAATTTAACACCAAACATTTCATTAAAACACCAGACATATAAAGCAGCATGATGTGATAATATTTGACACCAAACATTTTATTGAAACACCAGACATATAAAACAGCATGATGTAATAATTTAACACCAAACATTTTATTAAAACACCAAACAAATAAAACAGCATGATGTAATAAATTTAACACCAAACATTTTATTAAAACACCAGACAAATAAAGCAGCATGATGTGATAATATTTGACACCAAACATTTTATTGAAACACCAGACAAATAAAGCAGCATGATGTGATAATATTTGACACCAAACATTTTATTGAAACACCAGACAAATAAAGCAGCATGATGTGATAATATTTGACACCAAACATTTTATTGAAACACCAGACAAATAAAGCAGCATGATGTGATAATATTTGACACCAAACATTTTATTGAAACACCAGACAAATAAAGCAGCATGATGTGATAATATTTGACACCAAACATTTTATTGAAACACCAGACAAATAAAACAGCATGATGTAATAATTTAACACCAAACATTTTATTAAAACACCAGACAAATAAAGCAGCATGATGTGATAATATTTGACACCAAACATTTTATTAAAACACCAGACATATAAAGCAGCATGATGTGATAATATTTGACACCAAACATTTTATTGAAACACCAGACATATAAAACAGCATGATGTAATAATTTAACACCAAACATGTTATTAAAACACCAAACAAATAAAACAGCATGATGTAATAATTTAACACCAAACATTTCATTAAAACACCAGACATATAAAGCAGCATGATGTGATAATATTTGACACCAAACATTTTATTAAAACACCAGACATATAAAGCAGCATGATGTGATAATATTTGACACCAAACATTTTATTGAAACACCAGACAAATAAAACAGCATGATGTAATAATTTAACACCAAACATTTTATTAAAACACCAGACAAATAAAGCAGCATGATGTGATAATATTTGACACCAAACATTTTATTAAAACACCAGACAAATAAAGCAGCATGATGTGATAATATTTGACACCAAACATTTTATTGAAACACCAGACAAATAAAGCAGCATGATGTGATAATATTTGACACCAAACATTTTATTGAAACACCAGACAAATAAAACAGCATGATGTGATAATATTTGACACCAAACATTTTATTGAAACACCAGACAAATAAAACAGCATGATGTAATAATTTAACACCAAACATTTTATTAAAACACCAGACAAATAAAGCAGCATGATGTGATAATATTTGACACCAAACATTTTATTGAAACACCAGACAATATAAAACAGCATGATGTAATAATTTAACACCAAACATTTTATTAAAACACCAGACAAATAAAGCAGCATGATGTGATAATATTTGACACCAAACATTTTATTAAAACACCAGACAAATAAAGCAGCATGATGTGATAATATTTGACACCAAACATTTTATTGAAAAACACCAGACAAATAAAACAGCATGATGTGATAATAATTTAACACCAAACATTTTATTAAAACACCAGACAAATAAAGCAGCATGATGTGATAATATTTGACACCAAACATTTTATTAAAACACCAGACAATATAAAGCAGCATGATGTGATAATATTTGACACCAAACATTTTATTGAAACACCAGACAAATAAAACTGCATGATGTGATAATACTTGACACCAAACATGTTATTAAGACACCAAACAAATAAAACAGCATGATGTAATAATATTTAACACCAAACATTTTATTAAAACACCATACAAGTAAAGCAGCATGATGTGATAATATTTGACACCAAACATTTTATTGAAACACCAGACAAATAAAAGCAGCATGATGTGATAATATTTGACACCAAACATTTTATTGAAACACCAGACAAATAAAGCAGCATGATGTGATAATATTTGACACCAAACATTTTATTGAAACACCAGACAAATAAAGCAGCATGATGTAATAATTTAACACCAAACATTTTATTAAAACACCAGACAAATAAAGCAGCATGATGTGATAATATTTGACACCAAACATTTTATTGAAACACCAGACATATAAAAGCAGCATGATGTGATAATATTTGACACCAAACATTTTATTGAAACACCAGACATATAAAACAGCATGATGTAATAATTTAACACCAAACATTTTATTAAAACACCAAACAAATAAAACAGCATGATGTAATAATTTAACACCAAACATGTTATTAAAACACCAGACAAATAAAAGCAGCATGATGTGATAATATTTGACACCAAACATTTTATTAAAACACCAGACAAATAAAGCAGCATGATGTGATAATATTTGACACCAAACATTTTATTGAAACACCAGACAAATAAAGCAGCATGATGTGATAATATTTGACACCAAACATTTTATTGAAACACCAGACAAATAAAACAGCATGATGTGATAATATTTGACACCAAACATTTTATTGAAACACCAGACAAATAAAAGCAGCATGATGTGATAATATTTGACAACAAACATTTTATTGAAACACCAGACAAATAAAGCAGCATGATGTGATAAATTTGACAACAAACATTTTATTGAAACACCAGACAAATAAAGCAGCGTGATGTAATAATTTAACACCAAACATGTTATTAAAACACCAGACGTATAAAGCAGCATGATGTGATAATATTTGACACCAAACATTTTATTGAAACACCAGACATATAAAACAGCATGATGTAATAATTTAACACCAAACATTTTATTAAAACACCAGACAAATAAAGCAGCATGATGTGATAATATTTGACACCAAACATTTTATTGAAACACCAGACAAATAAAGCAGCATGATGTGATAATATTTGACACCAAACATTTTATTGAAACACCAGACAAATAAAACAGCATGATGTGATAATATTTGACACCAAACATTTTATTTAAACACCAGACATATAAAGCAGCATGATGTGATAATATTTGACACCAAACATTTTATTGAAACACCAGACATATAAAACAGCATGATGTGATAATATTTAACACCAAACATTTTATTAAAACACCAGACAAATAAAACAGCATGATGTGATAATATTTAACACCAAACATTTTATTAAAACACCAGACAAATAAAGCAGCATGATGTGATAATATTTGACACCAAACATTTTATTGAAACACCAGACAAATAAAGCAGCATGATGTGATAATATTTGACACCAAACATTTTATTGAAACACCAGACAAATAAAACAGCATGATGTAATAATTTAACACCAAACATGTTATTAAAACACCAGACAAATAAAACAGCATGATGTGATAATTTAACACCAAACATTTTATTAAAACACCAGACATATAAAGCAGCATGATGTGATAATATTTGACACCAAACATGTTATTAAAACACCAGACAAATAAAGCAGCATGATGTGATAATATTTGACACCAAACATTTTATTGAAACACCAGACAAATAAAGCAGCATGATGTGATAATATTTGACACCAAACATTTTATTGAAACACCAGACAAATAAAGCAGCATGATGTGATAATATTTGACACCAAACATTTTATTAAAACACCAGACAAATAAAACAGCATGATGTGATAATATTTGACACCAAACATTTTATTGAAACACCAGACATATAAAACAGCATGATGTAATAATTTAACACCAAACATGTTATTAAAACACCAGACAAATAAAGCAGCATGATGTAATAATTTAACACCAAACATGTCATTAAAACACCAGACATATAAAGCAGCATGATGTGATAATATTTGACACCAAACATTTTATTGAAACACCAGACAAATAAAGCAGCATGATGTGATAATATTTGACACCAAACATTTTATAGAAACACCAGACAAATAAAGCAGCATGATGTGATAATATTTGACACCAAACATTTTATTAAAACTCCAGACATATAAAACAGCATGATGTGATAACATTTTACACTAAACATTAAGTTTTCGGCTACTGTGTTTAGGTTTGTGATTTTAAGTTTAATTTATCTTGTATTTCTATAAAACT
This sequence comes from Tachypleus tridentatus, assembly GCF_004210375.1. Lineage (NCBI taxonomy): Eukaryota > Metazoa > Arthropoda > Merostomata > Xiphosura > Limulidae > Tachypleus > Tachypleus tridentatus. Next base: position 3,443,673 of record NC_134831.1, on the reverse strand, counting down.
GCCCTTAAATGACTATAATGCCGACAATTAGCAACCTGGAAATTGTTGGTTCGAATCGACGTCCCACGAAACATGCTCGCCTTATCAATTTTGTAGACGTTGTATTGTGCGATCAATCCCATTACTCATTTACATAAGAACAGCCCAATAGTTGTCGGTGGGTGGTGTTGATTATCTGCCTTCCCTCTAATTTATCACTTCTAAATTAAGGAGGGCTAGTAAAGATTGCCCTCGAAGAGCTTCAAGCGAACTACAAACCAAACTGATCAAGCTACAAATCAGATTCCAATATTCGCAATTGGCAGAACACCAATACCACATAGTATAGCTTTGTGATTAATAACAAATAATAACACGTTCGACCTAATTTGCTCAGACTTTGCATCGTTTAAATCATTGTTTGTTATCATTGTTTTAAATCATTGTTATATAATTGCATTGTTTGGATCAAAATATCGTGCTGACAATATTCTGTTCGGCTCAAGTATGAATGATCAAACAGTGCAATATTTGTTGTAGTTATTATTTATTATTCAACGACACTTTTAATATTTGTCACCTTTCTTCTTTCTCTAATTGAAGATTTATATTAATTTACGTAGTAAAATAATTAATTACCATTCAGATTGTTTATTAAGAATGTTTGCACTCTAATGAAATACAAGATATAATATATAAAAATAGAAAATACAGAAAAAAAATTATTTAATTACGAAAACAATTTAAAAAATCCACATAATACAATTTGCTGCCTGTACAAACGAGAATCCAAGTTTTTGTGAAAATAATTGTTTGTTTGTTTTGATTTTCGTGCAAAGATACTCGAGGGCGATATGTGCTAGCCGTCCTTAATTTTGCAGTGTAAGACTAGAGAGAAGGCAGCTAGTCATCACCACCCACCGCCAACTATTGGGCTACTCTTTTACCAACGAATAGTGAGATTAATCGTCGCATTATAACGCCCCCACTGCTGGGAGGTCGAGCATGTTTGGTGCGACCGGGATTCGAACCCGCGACCCTCGGATTATGAGTCGAACCCCTTAACACACTTTGTGTTAATTTGTGAAAATGAATAAATACATATAATAGTACTGTCTGTTGTATGTTCATTACTTAGCAGGATGTGGATGGGTTTGTTTTCATCAAAACTGGAAACAGTTTCACTTTTAGAATTGTGTACAAAAATCGTTGTTTATTTAAAAATAAGTTTTTCTAAAAATGAATTTACATTAAATAATTTTGAGGAAAAAATATGTTGTATCTAATTTATAAAATAATATATACTCTCACGTGCGTTCATATATTTATGTACAACAAAAACTATCATGGCTGTCGTTCTTCTATCTGACACAAAATACACGTGTCGATAGTGCGAGGCACGAATCAATAAACCTGAGGCCTAGAAAGCTACTCATGTGATGTGGAAAACGTTGCTTTGAAGCCAACGTTAGTGTTTTAGGTAAACACGGATTTTTCAAGTTTCGTTTGTTTTCAGTTTAATTATTAGATTTCAACTTCGCCACATTTCAAATAAGCAACCTTTGTAAGGCATTTATTAATATGTGTTAAAACTCCCGAAAACATTATCTCTAAAACTTGTTTGTTCAGCTAGAATTTAGTGAGAGAATAAAAGCACGTATGTTTTAATCTTTGTTATATCTTTTGAATGAGACAGGAACATCCTTCATTGTTTTCAAACCTGATGATTTTTATACGAGAAAGTTGTTTTTTTTTTTTTTTAAATGCACGGTACTGACTCAATTTATAAGCTGGCGAATCACAATTATAATTATAGTTATCCTAAGTGTGTACTGTTAACACCATCACATTTTTTAACACTTCATTCTTATATGACACATTTAATAAGGTTGAGATGCTGTTATTATATACTCTTCTAGTTCTTGACAACTCTTAAGGGACTAGATAAAAATAACGTCGCGTTAAAATTGTAATAGGCCTAACACTGATGTCCAATGACACATATAACTGTGCTTATTATTCGCCAGCTTACAAGTGGGGCACGTGCCATAACAACTGTTGTTGTAACAGATGGCTTATATAAATAGTGTTAGAACCACTACTGTGTTTTTTTGTATCCCAAGCGGCGTGAAGTTGTGTTACTTAAGTGAAACATATCATCTGAAATAGATATGATAGATATAATGTGGTTAAACACTATTATTACGCACTATTTTAATTCTTGGAAATCTCTATGGGACTAGATAAACAATGTAGTGTTTAAAAATGTAATAGGCCTAACATTAATGTCTTATGACAAGTATAATAACAATAAAGATTTTGCTTGAACATTTTTGGGCGCTATCGTTTTAATACCAGTTTCTCATTTGTCTAAAGCTACTATCTTTACAGTTATATTAAAGTTGTCTTATTGGTTCGTTTTAGCAGTAGTAGGATTTCAATTGGAAAACTACTGGAAAATGTATTATGAAATATCCATGCAACTTTAACAAAACTTGAAACGTAAATCTGTCAACACATTTGTACAGGGCCCATCACGTTAGCTTCGCATATCCCAATGTCTTATTTAGTTTTTCTGTTCCTAGTTAGCATATATTTACAGTTTTTAATTTAATTACAAATCGCACAGTAGAGGCGCTGCAAAGTCATAAATTACATAAAAAAAGTAAGATGGCCACTTCGTGAACAAAACAATATAAAAACCAAAACCAGCAAAGAAACTTCAATGTTAATAAAACCAGCTTATGTTCTAGAGAGATTCCTTTTTTACTAAACTTTAAAATGTTCTTATGGAATGTTAAATATCTGACGCGAAATTTAATCAAATGCTTACTGATTTTATAAGCCTATAAATGAGAAAGAATTCTTAGCAAGAGTTATTATTTCTTTTCCTTCCAAAACCCAACCAAGCGCAAAGCGTCTGTTTTCTTAGCTGAAATAATTATTGTATCTTTCCGAGCACGTAACGGACGAACGCAGGAAAAAGTTACACGTAACAGAGCGTTTGCTTCGATCTAGACCAATAGAAAATTAGTTTTCTTTACTCCTATTACTGAATTTACTTTCGCCTTAAGTTTGAGCAGTAAAAACGTGGTAGAAGAACTATACAAAGGATACGACTGTGATGGAAATTCGTCCGAAAGACTTTGGTATAGTCAAAAGTTGCTATAAATCTATAGTTTGACAGCCTTGATGAACGCAGTGCGTGAGCAACAAATATACATTTTGTTTGTTCTTAATCTTTGGAAGAATCTAATTTCTAATTGGTTTACACGTACCTGATTTGTATTTTTTTTTTTTACACGCAGAAACCTAATGCGTAATCTCGTTACAAGCATTTGATGGGTAATTTATTTACACACAACTGGCTTCTAATTTCTTTACAGCCATCTGATTTGTCGTTGCAGAATTACTTCTGGGAAATTTAATTTTGATTTGTTTACAGTTAAGCACATAGATTCAAAATGGACTATATATCCTATGCCTACTACAAGTATCGAAACCTGGTTTTTAGTGTTGTGAGTCTGCAAACATACCGCCAGGCTACTGGAGGACTTCTGAGAAGAAATTTATTGTTAAGAAAACAACCGCCAGGGTTTAGTCTAAAACACGTTTGTATGAAAATATTTCAGTACAATAACTAATTATATAGATGTTTAAAATTCCCAACAGACAGACACAAATGTATCTAATAGAACAAAACAATGTATACCAGTATTTGTTAATTACGAAAATGTTTCCAAGGATTGAAATCGGAAAGCCTACACAAATACTAATTCTTTAGACTGCAAAAAAGAAACTGTACAAATATTCTGCAGTTAACAGTACTAAACATTACATTTTTTTATCAAAGGCTATTTCAAAATATCATTCCTACAAGTGATATTTTGTTGACTTTAAGAGATTCGTTTTTCATTACATCAACGCCACTTTCTTCCAATTAGAGGTGGCCCGGCATGGCGAGGTGGGTTAAGGCGTTCGACTCGTAATCCGAGGATCGCGGGTTCGAATCCCTGTCGCATTAATCATGCTCGCCCTTTCAGCCGCAGGGGCGTTATAATCTACGGTCAATTGTTGATAAAATAGTAGCCCAAGAGTTGGCGGTGAGTGGTGATGACTAGTTCCCTTCCCTCTAGTCTTACACTGCTAAATTATGGACGGCTAGCGCAGATAGCCCTCGTGTAGCTTTGCGAGAAATTCAAAAACAAACACAAAAGTAAGCACAACAGTCAATCCTCTGCGCTGATAAGATAAACAATGTTAATATAATATATAAATTTAAGATACACGCGGGAGAAAGGGATTTCGGGTGATGTTAAATAAGTTATATACTTAAAGCGCAGCTGCTTATGGTATTTAACGTTTCCTATGTTTGTGGGTTTTATGTGAGAAACCATGTCATTTAATCTCAAGCACCTATTTTTATACTAATTTTCTGGGGGGAGGTAGTATGCCCCAAACCCCGTATCATTAGCATGTTTTGATTTCTGATTGTGTTTCGCATAATATGTGTTGTTTATTATTTCACAAGATAGAATGGCCCCGCATGGTCAGCAGGTGGTTATGGCGCTCGACTCGCAATCTGAGTGTCGCGGGTTTGAATCCCGTCACACTAAACATGCTTGCCCTATCAGCCGTGAGGACGTTACAATGTGACGTTCAATCCCAGTATTTGACGGTAAAACAGTAGCCCAAGAGTTGGCGGTGAGTGGTGATGACTAGCTGCCTTCTGTCTAGACTTACACTGCTCTGTGTCAAATTAAAAAAACAAAACAAATACAAGTTAGAAACCACCTTTCACGTATTCTGAATAGGGCTTACTACACCAAGTTCTATTCATAAAATTCAACTATACAGTACTGGTTAACAGCTAAATGTCCTCCGCTAGCACAGCGGTAAGTCTTCGGATTTACAACGTTAAAATCAGGGGTTCGAACTCCCTCGGTGGGCTCAACAGATAGCCCGATGTGACTTTGCTATAAGAAAACACAAACAGCTAAATAAAACAGCAAACTGCTGAAAATAATTCCGGAAACGTCCCAGTTATTTATTTTTTGTTATAATACAAACTTCCTGATTAAATAGCGAACTTCCGAATTTTCATTTTTATTAAATCGCGACTGGAGACGTTATGGTTCTCTGATCCATCTCTCCAAATATTCGTTCCATCCAGCTCTTTCAGAGAGTGAGATCTCAGTAAACAGGGTGTCAAGCATAGGCTAAGACCATCGCTGTCCTTCTCTTGGTTTATCTGCCAACATCTTGGAGACGCTTACTTTGTCATTCGCTTTATCGACATTCCATACCTGCATTGCCTTCATGTGATCGCTAGGGTTCAACCTTTAAGTTCGTGAATATAATATTAATCTGAAAAATATACATAATTATTTCTGGTGCTGCCAAAATAAAAGGCGGAATGTGTCGAACCTGTATTTTAATATTAAACATTAGCAAAAAATCTATTTTAAAATTATAGCATATTCTTTTATTAAAATATAAACATAGCTTAATAATAATTTTGAATTATATGCCGTAATATAAAAAAGTTCGTGACTAAAGAAAGAAAACAAACTGCACGTGTATAAAACTATTCAATATGAAAATAAGTATGTAGTTTTAAATTAATAAATTAAACTAAATGTTCACCAAATAATTCGATATTTTATTATTTCTTGTTATAGATAGTTGTTACAAATAATATATAGACAAATAAGCATATTTTTATGAAATGACTATAGCCTGTTTCTCCTGTCCTTAAAACGACATAATCCGAGGATTGCAGACTCGAATTCTCGTCACACCAAACATTTTTGCCCTTTCAACAGTGGGGGCGTTATAACGCAACGGTCAATCCCATTATTCGTTGCTAAAAGAGTAGCCCAAGCAACTCAAGGGCTATCTTCGCTAGCCGTCCCTAATTTAGCAGTGTAAGACAAGAGGGAAAGCTAGTCATCACCACCCACGGCCAATTCTTGGGCTTCTCTTTTACCAACGAATAGTGGGATTGACCGTAACATTATAACGCCCCCACGGATTGGAGGGCGAGCATGTTTGGTGTGACGGGTTTTCGAACCCACGATCCTCAGATTACGAGTCGAACGCCTTAACCCAAATGGCCATGCCGGACCCTATTGTAATATGAAAAGGAAAACAAAATTACCCTGCCAAGTACTACTAAAGCAGATATCCTAACAATAGGTACCACTTTCCAACAACATCTGGTTATACAACGAGAGATGGATATTGAAATTATTTTGATATTAAAATTGTAAGGCCTCCTTTGCTGTGGAAAATTGCTGGTGTGTCTACTAGACCGAAGTGTACCAGTAAAAACAAGTCTATTGTTGTTTCGAAACCGCAGTAAGTCGTTGTAAAGTGGAAAATAAAACTTACCTTGAACACTTTAAAAGCAATATTTAGACATACTGGTATGTCGTGCTAAGATGTCATACATTAGTAGATCACTTGACAAAATAGTGTCATTATTTAAATATTGGACATTTAAATTACTATCAACCTGTCATCTAGCTTTATTGATCATTTAATTTCATGAACATATACGTATTTATATATTATTGAATACCCTAGCAAAATACGTTACTTTAGTTATGTTAAATATTCAAGGTATGGGACTATATTACAGGTAATCGCATACATATATATATGTATATGAATACTTGGTATTAAAAAACACGTATGATCAAAAACTCTATTAAATGTGACTAAACACTATAACCCGAGCGCTTTCAAAGGGCGTACCTTTCTCACTGTTTGCTCGTGATGAAGAAAAGAATACACACTACAACATTACAAATTCAACACCACATCTAATTGTTATTATAACCCCTAAATATATTCAAATATTGATATTATCATCTCAGATTCGTTACCACCATACGAACAACGTAATGACTTTATAGTGTTGATCTATAGATTTTCAGACTTGGCTGCCAAAAACAACAACAATAGTTAGGGACTTTCAGGACAGTTAAACAGTTTCTTTAACGTTTATTTCGTTTGAACTACCAAAGAGCATTTATATATATCGACGGTCCCTTAGGTACAGCACATCGGTAACAGAAAACGAGGTAGGGTAGGCTTAATCCCCAGGGTGACGCTTGTTCTTACTTCTATTCAGAATGCGCTGAACTAACATCAAGAGGCGTGACCAGGGAACTGCAGACGAGATAACACTGTTGGAGTTAAATGTTCAGTCAAACCCAACCCCGGTCGTTGTTCATTTACAATTAATGGAAGTAGAACAAGAGGTGTACTTTCGGGTTTGCGAGTTAAAATACGTCGCAGAGAGAAAAGCGAATACCACACAGACTGGTAAATTAATGTGCTTTTCAAATTATTAATAATGTTAGAATACGTCGAATAGTAAGTCATGTTTCAAGTGGAAGTAGTTAAGTAGAACCGAACACGCTGAATTCTAAGTTTTAAAGAAACTATAATATAAATTGAAATCCACGAAAATCTATTTAAGTTCTGTTAATAATAAATTCAAATTTTGGAATTAATTATAACTGAAAAGAAAAAAAAAGTCATATATATACTCTCTAATACGTCATTAATAAAAAATGTTAAAAACATTTAACCGAAAAGAAAAACAAATATTTTAAATAGACAAAGAGACTTATTTTTTGAGTGATTTAATATCCTTTAAGTTATTCCAACGGCATCGAGCGTTTTGATGAATAAACTCTAATCGTGCATAGATTCTTTGTTTGGTTTGAATTTCGCGCAAAAGTACATGAGGGCTATCTGCGCTAGTCGTCCCTAATTTAGTAGTGTAAGACCAGAGGGAAGGCAGCTGGTCATCATCATCCATCGCCAACTCTTGGGCTACTCTTTTACTAACGAATAATGGGATTGGTGGTTACATTATAACGCCCCAACCTGACAGGGCGAGCATGTTTGATGTGATGGAGATTTGAATTCGCGGACCTTAGATTGTGAATCGAGCGCCACCTGGCCATATCAGACCTCGTAGCCGTAGAGAAAGGTTAATTGCTGAACAACAAAGTTGACTGACGCTTGAATTTGTATGGAGTGTTTTTGAGCCACCATTACGAGTTAATATCTCCACTCAGGGCGTCTCCTATAACAATCAGTCCTGTTATGACAAATCGTCACAGGATTATTTCTTATAACCGAGTTTGAGGAGATATATAAGAAATATGAACAAAAAAACGAAAACCTTTCATTCAGTGCAGTTTTTATATGTTTTCAAACGTATTGAGTTAGTACATATCAGTTCTGTGACTTGAAAAACTGCGACTGATGGCTCAACTGCGTCAAAATTAATCCCTTTTGGGAAATAAGACAAACAAACAACAAAACACACACACACAGAAATAGAAAAAACATACTCTAGAGGTATGGTAAGAAAGCGTTATTCGTATAGTGGTAGAAACGTTTGGAAAAGTACAGAAATAGAATGAAAGGTACAGTGTAATAAACAAGCAACAGGATTATATATCATAAATTTTGAGTTGGATAATTAAGTATTGTTTAACATGAAATGGTTGGCTGCATACTTCTTGTTTATATGAAACATATGATTGATTAAATGCTATCGAAATCATAAGGGAAGAAATCATGTTATCAAATATATATTTTTATGACACAGACGAAACGTTTTGATGTATTGTTTGTTTGCTTTGAAGGTAAGCACAATGGATTACAATAGACTATCTGTGAAATACTCACCATGGGTATCAAAATTCGGATTTTAGAGTCGTAAGTGCTGCTGTGACACTAGGGGGCATCTTTATGAATTAATTTAAGTTAAAAATATTTTTAAAGCTATGTGAAACTCTTTATTCAATGTTGAAACTTTTAAAAGGACTTTTTTCATATCTTAAAGCGAAAGGATAAAACTTTTAATTTTAAGGTTGGGTAGTCCCACTGATCTAGAGGGGAATTTTTAAGAAGCTGTTGATCAAAAAAAAAAGAGATGATTTTAATATTTTGTGTCGTATAAGAAATAAAATTACGACAATGAAAATCTCCAAAGGGTCATTAGTTAAGCTGATACCCTGAGGTTGCTTATACCTTTCTTTATTTTCTGTAAGTCACGAAATGAGATTATTTATCGCTTCCCAGATTATTCTACATTACTTCAGCTGTGTGGGCTGCACGCTTCTTTTGTTGTCATGTAGAAAATGGCGGGTATGCAGTGCAAGGAATGCGTGGCGTCGTTGAGCACGAGTTACTTGTGCTCGAGGGGCACGAGCCACAAGGCGATCGATTTAAGAAAGCAGTTGATGAGTCTCGAACAAGTTATCAGACACCTTCAACGGAGAACTGCCACATACGTGTAAGATGTTGCTGAAGATAGACTGGGTATATCTTGTCTTGAAGCTGCAAGAAACTGAACTGTATCGACTGTTTACTTTTCTCGCATAAAAGCAAATTTATTAACTTGTTAACAACGTTCACACTACTTCTATTTTGTAATTATTTAGAACGATTAAGCTGTTTGTCATTTAAAGAAAAAAGCAGGTATTCAGATGAGACAGAAACTGTAATTATGAGGTCGTGTTTAGCTTTTCCAAAGCATGAAACATCTTATTTTATTTTGGCTTTAAGATTAATATTGTATATTGATATCTCAGTTCTACAGTTTTTAAAGACGCGTAAGTTGAACACAATGTTTATTTATTTATTTTTTTATTAATCAAAACCAATTTTAGCAAAAAGTAAAAAGCTCATAACGCTAAAAATCGGATATCGACACCCGTGGTTGGCATTGCACAGTGAGTACAGCGTGAGTAGCTTTGCGCTTAACACGAGAAGCGAAAGATAAAACTGTTCGTGCAATATAATGATAATAAATATTTTCTCGTTACAAATGATCTTAGAGATGAAAGACGTGAAAGGTAATAAACAGCGGTTCCAAGCTTCCTTCGCATAAGAGTCAAACGTGGTTAGCATTCACTTGTCATAATAACCTTGTGAAACATCAGTCCGAGCGACATAGAAAAGTTGAGAGCGTGCGTTTTCTGTAAAGTCACTAAACAGTTGATTTAGTTACAATTAAGCACAAACCTACAACAATGGACCATCTTTGTTCTGTCCACCATAGTTATTGAAAACCAATTTTTAGCATCGTGAACGTGCAGGCTTGCCGCTGAGCCATTGGAAGGCACAGTTTAGTTTGCTCTTTCCGTTAAATACAAAGCTACACAATGGGCTATCTGTGGTGTGCCCACGACGGGTATGTAAGTCTGGTTTTTAGCGTTGTAAGCCGCTGAGTCATTGAGAACTAAACTGTTTGGAAACATGTCCGAACGTATTTTTTGTTGTTCTTGTGAAACCCAGAATACCCAATTTAGAAAATTGGTTTTAATTTTTGTCTGTACAGATCTTTTTTATACGTTTCTACTGGGTACACGAATTTATCACGTAACTATTAGAGCACACGATAGACGTACGTTAAAGTATGATCCTCAACACCCGATCCGTACTTGTACAGTTTGTTTACAAATTTCGTGCAAAGCCACACAAAAGCTATCTGCGATAGCCGTCCCTAATTAACAGTGTACGACAAGAGGAAAGGCAGATAGATAGTCATCAACACCCACTGCCAACTCTTCGGTTACTCGTTTTCCAACTAATAGTGGCATTGACTGTAACATTATAACGCTCCCACGGTTAAAAGGGCAAGTATGCTTTGTGTGAAGGGGACTCGAAATCACGATAACGAGCACAATAACCACCTGGCTATGTCGGGGGCCACTTTTACAGTTAGTTAATTGTATAACAACAACGATTTTCATGTTATTATATATATATATATATAAAGAAAACTGTATCAATAAACTCTATTAGAATATTGAGTGTCGGTACATTTTAAATGAAGTTGGACGATCGAGGAAAATTATCATTTCTTATCCTATAAGACACTATAGAGGGTGAGCCATGAGGAACACCACTTGCAACATTAATCAATTTTGACTGAACTCCATTTGTAACAACCCTAAGCTTTCTTCCATCCAACTACTCTTCTATCCAATTAATTAATCTCCCACACCTATAGAGACAATTTTTTAAAAGCTATTTATGTGATACATTGTCAAATGCTTTCAGAAAATCTGGATATGGATTTACCAAATCTACACTCTTACCATCTTTTACATAAGTAGTAACCTTTTCAAACAATGTCAAAGGATTTGTATGACAAGATTTTACTTTAGTTAGTGAAACTATGTTGAGTGTTTAATAAAATTATAAACTTTGTAAAATGAGTTTGCAAAGGCTTTCCAAGAGGGCCCGGCATGGCCAAGCGTGTTAAGACGTGCGACTCGTAATCTGAGGATTGCGAGTTCGCATCCCCGTCGCGCCAAACATGTTCACCCTTTCAGTCATGAGGGCGTTATAATGTGACGGTGAATCCCACTACTCGTTGGTAAAAGAGTAGCCCAAGAGTTGGCGGTGGGTGGTGATGACTAGCTGCCTTCCCTCTAGTCTTACACTGCTAAATTAGGGACGGCTAGCACAGATAGCCCTCGAGTAGCTTTGTACGAAATTCAAAGAAAAAACAAACAAACAAACAAGCTTTCCAAGACATTTCCCACAACTGATGGGTCTATGATTACTAGGATAATTTTTATCCTCACCTTGAAAATGGGAGTTACAGTGGTTAACTTCCAATCTTCTGGTGTCTGACCACTATTCAAGAAATGACAAGCATAGTTGTAAGTGGCTCACATATCCAATCTTTAATTTTCATCAAAACTCGTAGGTAAATCATATCTGGCCCAAAAGACTTATCATTTTTAATCTTCCCAATGTTTTCTTCAATAGTTCATAATTAATATAGTCATCTAGTTCACTCTTGTTTCCATCTTCTAACTGTTTAAGATGTGGAAAACTGTCTAAACCTTCGTTAGTAAAAATCAAATAAAAAGCAAAATTTGATAACCCAAACATCTCATACTCATCAGATACAACCCTTTATGATCCTTTAAGAGTCCTAGGTTAGACTAATAAGCCAATAATTACTGAAACAACTTTTATCACTTCGTTTGAAGAAAGGAGTGACTTTAGCTAATTTCTAATATTTTGGTACTTGTCCATTATTCAAAGATTTCGAAAAAAATTGTGGTAAGTGGCTCATATGTCCAATATTTGGCTTCCTTTAAAACCTTCGGAAAAATATTATCTGGTCCAGTAGCTTTAGCGTTCTCTAAACTTCCCAATTTTATTTTAACAAGATCAGAATTTATGCAATTGTCTTGTTCAACTTTGTTTTCATATATCAATTGTTCAAAATGAAGAATACCGCTAACGCCCTTTATAGCCTAATAGAAAGCAGAATTTAATAACCTAACAATTAACAGATACAAGTCTTTCTTTATCAACCCTCAAGGGTACTATCCTTAGCCTTACATTTGTTTACCCCTGATGTACTTTTATAAAAATTCTCACTGTTAATTCTTATGTCTTCACCCAAGTATTTTCATACATCATTTATTATGCCTTAATTTAACTGTTTGACAAATTTCTTTGACGTATATTCTAAATCTTCTATAATTTCAGTTATATTTACATTTTTTAAATTTATTATGCTCTTATTAACTCTTATGCCCTTTATAAGCTAACCTGACTGTTACTTGAAACTATCCTTCTCTTTCTGTAAGGAATACATTTGTTTTGAACATTGAAAACTTTTTCACATTTGCTCGGTGTCTCCAAATGACTCAGCTATCCAATTTACAATAGATAGTTATTGTCTCATCACTTCATTGGTTTTTTATTGTGACTAACGATTTCAGTTTAAACTATTTTCTGAATGAACTAGTTTTATAACCTCTTTAACTTATCCCAATAAAATAACATATGTAGAGCACTGTTCAGAGATACTTAATAGGAATTATCCATGACAATAGGCTGTTTATTCATTCAAAATAGATTTGCCATTCATACCTACTCGCACAAATATACAAAAGGAAGGATAAATTAGCCTATTAATACAGTAGAGAAATGAATTTTAATTGGAATAAATATTTTATTTGTGAATTAACTTAGTTATGATAATGTTCGTGAAAATATTCCAAAGCATCTTAAGGTCTTAATGTGTGTCGTATAAATTGTTTGTTTAAAAACAACACAAAGAAAATAATTTGTTTTTTTGTTTATTTTTTAATTTCGCGCAAAGTTCCTCGAGGGCTATCTGCGCTAGCGGTCCCTAATTTAGCAGTGTAAGACTAGAGGGAAGGCTCCCAACCGCCAACTCTTGGGCTAGTCTTTTACCAACGAGTAGTGGGACTGACCAACACTTTATAACGCCCCCAAGACTGAAAGAGCGATCATGTTTGGTGCGACGGGGATTCGAAGCCGCGACCCTCATATTACGAGTAGAACGCCTTAACCCACCCGGCGATGCCGGACCTTCAAAGGGAACAACCGAACAATGGTATCGTGTTCAATGGTAATTGCAACTTATTTTTTTAAAGAATGTTTCTTACCATTTTCATTGTTATATTACATCAATCGTTGAGTTGCAGACTGCTTGGTTTCACGCACGACGAATTTCTTTTTTATTTTTAAAGTAAAAAACGGACAAACATTCAAAACACACAAGTATTATTATTATAAAACGAATGATGTCAAACACGACAAATAAACTAAAGACGAGGAAATGTTGATGGAAGCTCGTTGACTTGTTAAAACGATTTCAAAATCTGATAAAGTTAAATGTTTTTTTCACACTGTTACTCCACGTAGTTTCAGATAATATTTAGTGCATTAGGGGAGTCAATCGTTTCATTGACAATTCTTTTGCTGTGAGAAAGTTCGCTGTTTTTCGGTCAAAATAAAAGACACTTTCGGTTTGGAGTACTTTTAAGTCTAAACGTTAATAAACGTCTGTATATTGGCCGTGTTATCTGGTGATTGTATATTTGCATATCCAAAATAATAGTATTTAAGTCTTATAATTCATTTAAAATACTTTTTTTTTTTTAATTTAGCGCAAAGCTACATGAGGACTATCTGTGCTAGCCGTCCCTAATTTAGCAGTGTAAGACTAGAGGGAAGACAGCTTGTCATTACCACCCACCGCCAACTCTTGGGCTACTCTTTTACCAACGAACAGTGGGATTAATAGTAATATTATAACGCCCCCACGGCTGAAATGGTGAGCACGTTTGGTGCGACGAGGAGTCGAATCCACGACCCTCAGATTACGAGTCGAACGCCTTAACCCACCTGGACCATGCTGGGCCCATTTGAAATACAACATTTACAAATGATTTCTAGCTTCCAAAATCTTAGGTAGAAAACAACAAATGTATGTACTATCATTGTATAGTCTAATAAACAAATGAACCAATGAACCACTTGTGGCTACTCTTCTGTGAAAACAAAAAAAAGAGTACAATTTGCCGTTATTCTTTATTGTGCCGTAACTACGAAGTGCGGAGCTTGTTTTTATGGCAACAGATTATGAACAGGAATCCTATAGTTCACAAGAAAACGACTAGACTACATACAGATACCTTAATGTTTTCAAAGAAAGCATCACGTTTAATTGCAGAATGCATTGCATAATTTGAATGAGTCGAAGAAACACGTGCTTCTAAAATTAGTTGTAGACAAACATTTTAAAATACTGTACGCGACCATGTATAGCTTGTTGTATATGTATTCCATGTATAGCTTGTTGTATGTATTTAGTCTTTACACTAATATAATTTATTTCATTAAAAAGTGTTGTTGTGTTTACACAATTAGCAGACTTCTCTGAGAGTAGTTTTTCCGGGAGTCAGAAGTAAATCTGTTTGGTCATAACGCTAAAATTCTGGTTTCGATACCCTTGGCGGGTAGAGGAAAGTTGTCTCATAGCGTAGCTTTAAACAATAAACAAAACTATGAACGATGCCCGATCAAGGTCAACGTATTTTTTAAGATGTAGACAAAAAGTCAAGATTTATTACTTCGCATGAAATTATTTTTGTAAGAAATTATAGAATTAGGCATTTTCAAGTTACTTGGCATTCTAATCATTTTCAGGTGTATTTTGCATTCTAGGTATTGTCAGTTGTACTTGGCATTCTGGGTATTTTTCAGGGGTATTTGGTAATAACCGTTTTCAAACTTTAAACTCCGGTTAGCAGAACAAGTCAATATTCTCATATCGTCCGGGAATTCTATATTTCATTTCTTTCTTCCAACCAATCAGTATTCGATATATTTGACGTGTAGGAATATGTGGAGTATTAGAATTGAAATTTATTTTAAGATAATTTATATTCTAACCGATTGAGATGCCTCTTCGTAAGGCTGATAATTTGTGTAATGAACGCACGTTCTACAATTTAAATAAGTTTTAAAATTACTGCCCCCTAATGGCACATCGGTATGTCTGCGGACTCACACCGCTAAAACCCGGGTTTCGATACCCGTGGTAGGCAGAGCACAGATACCCCATTGTGTTTCATTATAAACAAACCAATAAATTCAGAAGTTCTGCATACTTCTAACGTTACGGAGTGAGTTTTAATATCTCAAGAGCTCGGCATGGCCAGGTGGTCAAGGTACTCGACTCGTAATCCGAGAGTCGTGAGTTCGAATCCTCGTCACACCAAAACACACCATTTCAGCCGTGAGGGGGCGTTATACTGTGACAGTCAGTCCACCTATTCGTTAGTAAAAGAGTATCCCAAGAGTTGGTGGTGGGTGATGCCTTCCCTCTAGTCTTACACTGCTAAATTAGGGACAGCTAGCGCAAATAGCCCTCGTGTAGCTTGGCGCGAAATTCAAAACAAACCAAACAAAATATCTTGAGAAGAAAACCAGTCCTAAATAACATCGAAGAATACTGCCAGAAATACAGAATCAAAATTAATATTCCAAAAACCCAAGTCATAGTATTCAGCAGACTGAATAAGCTGAAAAAAGATCCACCAAAACTCTATATGAATGGATCACTTTTACTGACTGCTACTTCTGCTAAATTTCTAGGTCTAACCTATGACTCAAAATTAACGTGGCTACCACATATTAAAAATGTACTGATACGAATCTGGAAAAGAGCAAACTATGCAAGAAGTCTTTCAGGTAAAATCCAAGGAACATCACCAGACAACATACTTAAAATCTACAAAACGTACATTAGACCAACAATAGAATATGCATCACCTGCCTGGATTAACATAGCACCCACACATGTACAGAAACTTCAACGTATACAAAATTCTGTACTAACTTCAGCATATAAAGTACCACGTAGCACCTCAACCACATTCATGCACAAGTATGCAAACATAGATACAATAGCTGAAAGACTCTTGCATAATTCTCTAAAATATTTCAATAAGAATTGGCATAAAAATGACTTAATGTGTGATCTCGACAGAAATCACGTACATGGTGTAAATGGTCCTAAATACCTCTCCCCGTTTAACATATATTTAAGAAATGTAACACAAGCTGGCCACTATGCACTAGACACTTAGTCCTTGTTTCTTTATATTTTTATAATTATTATTTTCTTTTTTAATCATTTTTTATCTCTTTTTGAATCATTATTCAAGTATTGAATAATAATAATTATTATTACTTTCTTTGTGTGTGTGTGTGTGTGTGTGTTACTACAAGTACTAGTAGCATTCTCTCATTTGAGAAAAAGGAGAAAAATACAAAAAAAAAAAATATATATATGAAAATACAAAAAAATATATATATATGGAAAAAAATTAAATGAAGAAAAAAAAAACAAAAGAAAAAACTTCTTGTTCGTCCATGCATGGACTGAGCCCTGAAATGGACCTGAGTATGATGTTATACTTTTACTCTGGCCCAAAGCTTTAAAAAAAAAACAATCCTAAAGACAGACGCTATAATCGTTCGGGAGGGAGGAAGAGGTCAAATGTACCTGACCCTCCTGGGTATTTAACAACATCAATACCCAAATACCCACACAGTCAAACTTGAGAAGAAATTACGTCATTCCGATCTTTGATGATGTCACGCTTGTCTGTTTATGATACGTCGCTGACTAATTCTTGTTCTCCAAGAAGCATTTGTTATTATTATTACATTAGTTATGAATTTGAAGTCACAACATGTAGCCAGTCACTTCGTGCAAGGCGAGAAAGGGACAAAAGTAAAATATATCGTGGATATATAATTAATTTGTTAAACAAACTATACAAACAGAAGTTGTCATCACACTTGATTGTTTTCTGAAATGCAAAGTGATTTTATTAGAATGTATTTTATCAGTCAGGCTGAGTAACTGACCAGCAAAAAATTGGACAATGGAGGTGTTACTTGCCTATTAATTTGTTTTTATAATATTGAATTAAATTTATGTCTTTGGCATTGAACATTGATATGGAAATACATTTTAATTTGCAAAGAAATATGGAAAACATATTCAAGTATAAGGTATTTTGGAAAAATGTACAAGTGTTATGTGTTTTAGGAACATGTACTAATGTGGTCTATTTTGGAAAACATGTGCTACTGTAATGCATTTAAACAGATACATGTCTCGACATTATGGAACAACATGTGTACCTGGATACTTGTAAGTATCGACATTAGAAAATAACATGTTTATATGAATACAAGTCTCGACGTAACAGAACAACAAGTTCGTATAGATACATTCTGCCTGTAATAAACGTTGAAAGATTCATTGTAATCGAGAGAACTGTCAAAGCGTTGTATGTTGTATCTGTACTTTTCCTGCAGCCTAAAGATTTTGAAAAAAAAAAACCTAGTAAAGTTTAAAGCATTGACTGTACCGTGTAAGCCTACAGTTCAATCCTGATTTACTGTAACCATTGTTAACAAAGTTTAAGGCGTTTGCAGACACTGAACATTATCTTCTACAAAGTAGTTGTTTATTAGTGGGCTATTTGTCCTCTGCCTAACACGGGTATCGAATCCCGGTTTGTAGTGTTGTAAGTCCACAGGCGTACTGCTGTGCCAGTGGGGGTGAAAGCTGTACGCTCCATACAAACGATAATTAATCGAACTAAAAAAAACGCTTTAATTTACTGTCTTACGATATACAAGAAATTTAATCTTAAGCTAATATATGTTTCTTCATAAGATGATAGCGTCTTCTAATATATTTGTTTAATAGAATTTATAGGGCATTCTCTAAAAGAACAAGAAGAAAGAGAACAACTCATGTCAAAATCTATTATAGCTTGTTTCACTTTTAAACTATGTTGTTTTCTTGTTTATCTTCGTTCTAGATTGTTTTTAGTTTAAAATAACTTTTTTTTTTTAAAGATACTGTTGGCGAGTATACATAATGGTGTTTTTATTGCCCTTTAAGACAAAATCAAAATGACGCTCACATTAATTTAGAATTTTGGTTTCCATTACAGAAACCAGGGGGAGTAAAGTAATGCAAGCTGGAAGTTATAATCCGTGATACCCATACCAGCCGTTTTTTACACAGATAATCTGGAAGTTACTTAAAACATTTTATTTACGTATGAGGACAATTGTTGTCAAGAAAATACTATTCTAGTCACCTTTGTTGTAACACATAGATCAACAAAAAAAAAACATTTCATGTAAATTAATTGAATACTAAGCATCTGTTTACATCTGGCAACAATCACGGCTAATAATGTACCTACTTGAGGTTAAACAATCAATAACGAATGCGCCTTCACCGGCTTACGCATGGTAACATATGTCTGTCACATATGTTAATTAAATTATCCATAGCTTTTCTTACACCTTCCTCTTTATTTGACGTAAAAGTGTTTGATAACTCTTGAAAATGTAATATCGACTTAGTCTGAAGGATTAAAGAGAAACGTCGTAATACAATTGAAAAATAAATACGCTGTTGTGCGCTGTTCATTAATTATAAAGAGACAATACGATTAACTGGTTCAGGTTTCAGGTTCTGACTCTGAATGTATTCTGATGAAACATTTCAGCCTTAAAGAAAAAAAAATGTGCAGACAAGTCACCTGAAGAAAAAAATATGTATCTTGTTAACTGGCACATTGCGTACTAGAATACTAACTAAGAAATAAAAGAAACTCTTACGACATTATTTAAAACTATTCAACATCACAAAGAGTTACACATATATAGGAATAATAATATCCGAGAAACCTGTTGCATTTCAGTTACAAGCATAACGTGTGTTTTACAACAACAAATACAGTAAGTTACAAATATACAGATATGTAGAAACACCTATAGAAACCGATGCATTACGGTTTTAAGTAGAAATTTATAATAATTTTATTTTACTTTAAAAAATCCGAATAAGCACGTTAATAGAAAGGGGGTCGATGAAGCTCAGACAAAGTATTAATTATTTTATTATGTATTTATTATTTTTGTGTTACAACAGTCAAAGTATACGGTATCCATCACTCTACTTGGGTAGGTAAAATATCTTGAGCAATTTTTCACAAGTTACAAAAACAAACAAACTGAACTATGTTTTGGACTAGGTCGCATCAATTTCCTTTTCCTTATTTTTTTTTTTTCATTTAGAATTTTTCCCCTTTTAAATACCAGGTTTAAAGTTAAAGCAAAATCCAAAGAAGAAGTGATCTAGGAAACACAGAAAATATATCTTCTTTCTCGTTTTTGCTACAAAAATTTCACAGTTTATGTAAATACAATGGAAGTTTACATGGAGGATACTTATCTATTAAAACATTTGGTCTGGCATGGCCAGGTGGTTAAGACACTGAAGGTCACTGGTTCTAATCCCCGTCACACCAAACATACTCGCCTTTTCAGCCGTGGGGGCGTTATAATGTAATAATCAATCCCACTATTCTTTGGTAAAAGAGTAGCCCAAGAGTTGGCGGTGGGTGGTAATGACTAGAGAGATCTAGTCTTCGCTGCTAAGTTAGGGACGGTTAGTGCAGGTAAACATCGCGTAGCTTTGCGCGAAATTCAAAACAAACAAACAAACAAACAAAAACATTTTTTATAAGTGTTTCCGAAATGTTTTTATTCATCGTTTTGTCTTCTTCTCTGAAGCCAACCTCTATCGGCTTGGCGTACAGTAGTGGTTGTCACTGTGTTACTATGTTACATCGGTTTTAGACGCAAGATCGATATCCTAGCCATGAAAATCAGATACGCAGAACTAACGTAAAGTTTTATATCCGCTACAACCAGCACCCCTGCAGACAACCCTCCGTACAGCTATTGATCACCAAGCTTAAATGTCTAGTTGCACTTTAATTACTGGAGATAGAATTAGGAGAGAATTACTTATTCATTGTACGCCGTTTTCGAGTCGGTTCTTTTTTCTATTTTATTTCTGAAAATACATTTTTCTTTTTCCAAACCGCTATTAGATATCACCGGAGTTCATGACAAATGTGGAACGAGTTCATGTACGCATTATCACATTTTCGTTGAGCTAAGTTTGCGAGCCTTATGAACCTTTTTGATTCTGAGGGTCAGGAACAAATTCGTCAATTTTGTAAGGTCTTGCTTATTAGAGGGCCTTAGTGACCCTGAAATCATGTTTATCATACGTGTGCTCTCCCCTACCAAAAAACAAACAACACACAAAAAAAACATTTCAAATGTTTTTAGCATTTCGATTATGTGTGGGAAAGAACAGGCTCTGAGGTAAAACTATTTTCTCAGAAGAAAAACATTTGTCATATCATACTAAAAAAAAATTACGTTTAAAGATAATTCATATTAAAACGCAGCGTCGTACAGTCAACTCACATGAAACTGACGTATAGGAAACACTGAGTGTCTGTATAGTGAATGTAATGACATCTAGTTAACTAGATGTTTCAATAACGGTGATTCGTGTTTTATCAAGAATTTCCGAACTTCATAGTTTTCTCTTAGATTATTACTTCACAAAGAAACCGACCAATAAATGGTTCGAATGCGTTTGTATAATGCTATATTAATTATAAGAGAAATTTTCTTTTCGAAGTAAGTGCTTCTACACTATAGAATAGAGTTTTATTAATTATAAAAGTAATGT
This sequence comes from Tachypleus tridentatus, assembly GCF_004210375.1. Taxonomy (NCBI): domain Eukaryota; kingdom Metazoa; phylum Arthropoda; class Merostomata; order Xiphosura; family Limulidae; genus Tachypleus; species Tachypleus tridentatus. Next base: position 3,422,720 of record NC_134831.1, on the reverse strand, counting down.
TCTTTTGGAAGCAAGTGCTTTTACAGTGTGGTGTTATATTAATTATTGGAAAGCAGCAACGTGTTTAAGATATTATTTTATTACAGATTTAGGGCAGACACACGTGACAAGAAACAAACAATATAAACATCTGTCAACGGCCTCAAACTTCTCACCAGCACAGCATTCAATGCCTCTTTTCGGTTTGTAGTGGGTGTCGCATAGAAAGAGGTTAATTAAATACCACATTCATAGAAACTTCTTTTTACACAAACTAGCTTCATTGACAGTTGCTGAAATTCAATGGCAGCTCCAAAAATAAAGAGACACACAAACAGATAGAAGTCTAAGAATGACGTCACCTCCTGAAAACCTCATCACACAACCCGATATCTGATCTCCGAGGCATCGAATGGAAAGAAACTAGCATCTCAAACCATAAAATGCAACTCAACGGACCCGTGTACCTGAAACGGTATAGTTTATGCACAAAGAAAAAACACGCTATGTTTGTGTCTGTTTTAAATAATTTTAAAAAAAATTCAATGAGAATGGTTCATATTCAGTGTAGTTATTTGAAGATTTGACCAAAAGATATATGTGTAGTGAAAATATGGAACATTATAAAAGCTTATTAAATATGGATGGATTGTTTTTGAATTTCGCGCAACGCTAAACGAGGACTATCTGCGCTAGCCGTCCCTAATTTTGCAGTGTAAGACCACAGGAAAAGCAATTAGTCATCACCGCTCACCGCCAACTCTTGGGCTACTCTTTCACCAACGAATGGTGGGATTGACTGTAACATTATAACGCCTCCACGGCTGAAAGGGCGAGCATGTTTGGTGTGACGGAGATTCGAACCCGCGACGCTCAGCTTACGAGTCGAGCGCCACCTGGCCTGTTTTCAAGTATTATCTCTATCCTTCCATCCATATACGACCCACCATGTTTTAATCGTTATTATTCAAAAGCAATCTTAAGAACTGGTACTGATATAAAACTAACGATAAGTACAAACATTAGCGTAGATGTTTTGTAATTAATCCTAATATGGAGGTATGAATATCAGAGAGGAAATCATTATTTTAAACGCAGAGCTTAACAACGTAATATTAAACTGTAAAAAACAACACACAAATAAACAATAAAGTATCCAGAAATAGTAGAAATCGATGTGCTACACATGGCCGCCGTCTTCTTTGACTTATTTAAAGTTTACTGGTAACAAAAGCTGGCTTGATGGTTAGGGAGCGCTCGACGCGCCCTCTGAGTGAGGGTCGCAAGTACGAATTCCCATGACACCGAACATGGTTGCATTTTTTACGAGGAAGTGGGGTGTTTCAATGGTACGGTCAAATTTACTATTTGTTGTCAAAAGAGTAGTCCAAGCGTTGGCTGTAAGTGGTGTTGACCATCTGCTTTCCGTCTGGTCTTTCGTTGCGAAAGCAAGAACAGTAAACAGACAGACTTCGTGTAGCTCTGGGTGAACTTCAAAAAGAAACAAATACATTCAAACATATATTGCAGAAATCTTTACAAAAAAATCGGCCTAAACTAAGTACGTTTAAATAATTGAGTTATCTTTTCATCGGCTCATTTTGTAAATTTACAAAAACTCGTTACCTCGAAACAGTTTGTATGAACTTCTAAAAATTGATGTTTAAAAATGCTTTTTTTTAAAAAAACAACTATTAAACAATACGAATGTTTAAGCATTTATTGTTTAATAAAGTAAGCTAATTAAGCAGACAAAAAGTAAAAACAGCTTACAAATACCGAATTAAGATATATTTATGTGGTTTAAAATACCTTGGAAACTAACATCTTTCAATTTTGTATGCAAACATGTATGCAAGATTCCAATGACATGACAGAAATAAGAAATATTAATACAGTCTATTTTACGTGGGTAAATAAAGCTTATTTTCTTATCACGTAGCGACTTTGAGCGTATCTTGTAATTCGGTGAGCATTAGACCTATAGAGTAAGGTGTCCCTGGTGGACGAGCTTCAGAAAGCGAAACAGTGAAGACAACACGAGGAAAATTTAAATATTTCTATTAACAGAAACATAGTGCTTATTAACAGTTGTAAGTAAACAATGAAAATCGTAACGTTGAAGAGAACTGCGATTTTGAGAAAAATTGAAAGTATTCGAGTATTAAATAAAAGTAAAAAATTGAACTTTGCAGGACTGTACACTGGTTGTCTGGCACTTTGGAACCGTAGGTTTGTTTTTGAATTTCACGAGGGTTATTTGCACTAGCCGTCCCTAATTTAGTAGTGTAAGACTAGAGGGAAGGAAGCTTGTCATCACCACCCACCGCCAACTCTTCAACTGCTCTTTTACCAGCGAACAGTGGGACTAATCTACCATTACAACGCCTCCACAGCTGAAAGGGCAAGCATGTTTGGTATAATGGAGATTCGAACTCACGACCCTCAGAATAGGAGTCAAGTGCCTTAACCACCTGGCTGTGTTGGGTCCCGACTATAAGTATAACAGCAAAAAACGGTCAAATCTCGCTATTCGATCAATAAAGAGTAGCCCAAAAAATGGCGGTAAGTGATGTTAAATATCTCCCTTCCCTTTAGTCCATCACTTAACAATTAGAGACGGATATGCGCAGATGTTCCTCGTGTAGCTTTCTGTGAAAAATTCTAAACACGTTTTTTAACAATTTTATTTAAAGTTTTCGTATTTCGTACACTGTTATTGTTTTTTTTTATCAGTCGTGTGATATTTGAATATTTTCATTCTGCGGTGGTTAATTTCTGTTATCGTTGCAAAGGGACTTTTAGTAACTTAAAGTGTGAACTGTTTGTTTGTTTTTTGAATTTCGCACAAAGCTACTCGAGGGCTATCTGTGCTAGCCGTCCCTAATTTAGCAGTGTAAGACTAGAGGGAAGGCAGCTAGTCATCACCACCCACCGCCAACTCTTGGGCTACTCTTTTACCAACGAATAGTGGGGATTGACTATAACATTATAACGCCCCCACGGCTGAAAAGGCGACCATGTTTGGCGCGACGGGGATGCAAACACGCGACCCTCAGATTACTAGTTGCACGCCTTAACACGCTTGGCCATGCCGGGCCAAGTGTTAACTCCTTCTACACTAATTATGAACAGATTGATTTGTTTTGGCATGAATTACGTGCAAAGCAATATAAGAACTATTGGCTCGAACCGTTACTAATTTAGTAGCGAAAGACTAGAGGAAAGACAGCTAGTCATCATCACCCACAAGCACATCTTGGACTACTTTTTTTACCAATGAGTAGTGGGATTAACCGTTACATAACATCGCCTCCATGGCTGAAAGGGTGAGCATGTTTGTTGAAACCAAAAATTGCGAGTCGAGAGGCTTACCAATAGGACAGTCCATGCCCTATAATGTTCCTTTAAAAATGCAACTGAGTTTATCAGTCAAACTGGATAAACGAAATAAGTGCTCTCTCATCAACTGTGAAAACAATGTCTTATCGTCGTTATGAAATATAACAATAAATGATTTAATTAGAAGTCGATCCAGGCTAGAAATTAATAAACGGGATCGGTCACTTTCCTTTTACCTTGGCCAGGCATGGCCAGGTGGCCCTCGACTCGTAATGCGAGAGTCGCGGGTTTGAATTTGAATCCCCATCTCACTAGACGTGCTCGCCTTTTCAGCCGTGGAGGCGTTATAAAGTAACGGTCGATCCCACTATTCGTTGGTAAAAGAGTAGCCCAAAAGTTGGCGGTGAGTGATGATTTCTAGCTGCTTTCCTTCTAATCTTACACCGTGAAATTAGGGACGGCCATTGTTAATCAAAAAGCTGTATGCCTGTAGAATAAATAGTATTTTTTAGCATGAAATAGGTTATTTACGCTTAATTCAGCGTGGGAACCGAAACCAGAATTTTGGTGTTATAAACAATAATGAAGCTTATCACTGAGCTGTAAATAACGGTGAAAAATATGACTATATATTAAGTGAAAAGAATGTTGAATGTCCTTGGTACTAAGTATAATATCTGCTTTTGTTAAGCATTCCTCAATTTTTAGACCCCCCCTTGAAATAACGACTATAAAACAAGCTATTTTAAAAATTTTAAATTTTTTTAAGATTAATAATATAAGCACTAGAGACACAATTATCCCAATTTCACAGGAACTTTACAAAACTAAAACTTTTATAAACCATAAACAACAAAAATATAATTACTAAAAATTCTCCAAAAATTGTGGTATGAATATAATTTTCGTTGTTTGTTATGTGCTTAAAATTTCAGATATCGTAAAAGAAAAACTGTTTTTTATGATGTATAATGTCTCCGTACACGTGATTTGGAATGAATACTGTTTTATTAGCTGAACAAACTCGAAACAAGATTTCCATTGGTATTTAGCAGACCTACTGTTGGCATCGTTTAAGGTAAAATGTTGTTACACATCGCATTTACAAGAATTTAAATCGAAGCTCAAGGAGTTACAAACTACTCCTGCTGAAGGATGTGCCCTGGAAGATGGTTGTTTGGGGCGATTTTACAGGGCGCAATCAAAGATGGTCTAGTAACGGAAGAACGTTAATGACCTGATCTATAAGATGTCATCCTATGGTTTGGATTGAGTGAGTGGAAATATTATCTGACGTATAACCCTGCCCAGCTGCCCAAAGGGCACATTTTTTTCGTGTTTTGCAGATGGTTTGATAAACATCCCTAGAAGGAGAGTTGTCAAACCCAAGTGAATCTAACTCTCTGTTGAGAAATCACAGTTATGGAAAAACATCTAAACGACAACCGTGATGTCCACTGCTCTTGACTTGTAATGTTGCCCAGAATAAGAACTAGCTTCCTCTTAGTTACTCTCCTACTGTAGCTCGTGTTATGAAGACAACTTTCAATGGTACTTAGAACACAGTTGACCCTGTCCTGCAATAGTGTGACATTTTGGTGTCGAATCTTTCTCCACACGATACTGAAACTGAACGATAGTTTATGTGAGCTGTATTAGGCTTAAACTTACAAAACATCATTTAAAGTCTAGCTTATCCATAGTATCACATCGGAGTAATTATCTTGAGATCCAATAGAGCAGAGTTATGCTAAAATAGACTTCTCACGTAGCACTTAAAAGTCGGCGGAGAAACGTGCAGAGAAATATTTCAACTCAAAACTTTATCACCACAAAAAATAAAAAAGACCAAAAAGGAACAAACAAAAAAAAAAACAAACAAACTAATATAAAGCTATAAAGATCTGAAGTTTGTTTTTTGAAAGTTGCGCAAAGCTAATCAATGGCTATCTGCGCTAGCCGTCCCTAATTTTACAGTGTAAAACTATAGGGAAGGCAGCTAGTCCTCACCACCCTCCGCCAACTCTTGGGATACTATTTTACCAACGAATAGTGGGATTGACCGTTACATTATAACGCTCCCATGGCTGGGAAGAGCGAGCACGTTTGGTGTGACGGGGATTCAAACCCGCAACCATCATATCACGAGTCGAACGCTTTAACGGCCACATGAAGAAATAGAACGATCCTTTAAGGGAACACATCTGCACAGAAAGTTATAATACTTCCATACTGTGTAAAAATAAAATGATTAGCATGATATTTTAGCAAGCCAAACTTGTTTGTGATATTATTCAGTCTCATGCTTTTATCATTGCACACACAGAGCAGTATCTGAAGAATATCCACTGAAAAAACCAATGCATTTTTTCCAATCAAAAAGGTTTTTCCTATAATATTATTTATTGAGAACCGCGATGTGCCATAATAAACGTCACATCAAAGAGTAGATAATTTTATAACCTGATTTACTTGGCTCTGATCTAAAAACAACAACAACAAAACAAAAATGAAGAAGTAATATTATAGTTGAAACATACACAAACGTCTGCCTCCAAATTATTTCACAAAATGTTGCCAAGAGAAAACGTATTTTCAGAATACACAAAATAGATTTCTTGTACGAGCTGCGGGTCTCGATCCCCACCGCTTGAGGCTACATACTGTGCATTAAGATAAAGTATTTCTCGTTAGAAAATTTCGCGTGCACTCTGGTGTCAGCTTCTTCGTGATGCCGACAACTTGCTATAGGAAATTTATTTTTCATGACTTTATTATTGTACATTCATAAGTTTTGTCCTTGCAGCCCAAAAAAAATTTCCCGTCGCGCCAAATATGCTCCCCTTTTCAGCTGTGGGGGCGTTATAACGCGACGGCCAATTCCATTATTCTTTGGTAAACGAGTAGCCCAAGCTACTCGAGGGCTATCTGCGCTAGCCGTCCTTAATTTATCAGTATAAGAGTAGATGAAGACAGCTATTCATCATCACCCACCGCCAAATCTTGGGCTACTCTTTTAGCAAAGAATAGTGGGATTGACCATTACATTATAACGCCCCCACGGCTGAAAGGGCGAGCATGTATGGTGGGACGGAGACTTGAACCCGCAACCATCATATTACGAGTCGAGCGCCTTAATCACCTGGCCATGCCGTGCCCTCAACGTCTTAAATTTTACTTATACTGCTGCGAGTAACCCTAATGTTTATTTGTTGAGTAACAATGTCACTACTGTGATGTATATTATTTTCCTCTAGCTTACAATATTTTGTAAAGTATTTGCATGGTAACACAGTGTTTTGTTTCTTATAAAAATCCATTCAACGTTTCAAAGCTGTTTCTCTACGTATTCATCGTGCACACATAGTGTTCAACTACGTACCTTGATTTTAGGTTATATCTGTGTTTCTTTTAACTTGTTATTATTTGTAATTCTGTCTGTCTGTAAGTGTTTCAAAACGTCTATGATATTTTATTTGTATATTAGATTAAAATAAATTGCAAATAAACGAAGACTAAAGTTACACCCATGACTGACTTTTTGCTATATAGACAAAGTGCTCAGTTAATAACCATATTTTTTCATTATTGAAATCCATTTACAAAGTTCATCTGCTAACAGTAACACATTATATGTAACTGATATTTATTTAACAGACAACGTTGTTGTTGTAACTTATTAATTAAATAATTAGTGAATGTTAACTTCCAATTTTACAGTAAGACTGAACACTATGTTTCCATAGTGCACTGAATGTTGTTCTTGCTATAAAAGAGTAAGTACCGTATTTTTCTAATAAACTAAACAGCGCAGTGTTATTGCGAGGCTGAATATTGTATTGTTATATTTAAGAGAATAATTGTTGTTGTAATAAGAGTAAATACTGTATTGTTATTATAACTGAATATTGTATTGTTATACTAAAACTGAATCATTGTTGTTATATTAAGACTGAATCATTGTTGTTATAGTAAGACTTATTATTGTGTTATTATACAAAGACTTAATATTGTGTTGTTATAATAGGGTTGTTGTTGTTTGGAATTTCGCACAAAGCTACTACAAAGCCCTAATTTAGCAGTGCAAGACTAGAGGGAAGGCAGCTAGTCATCACCACCCACCCCCAACTCTTGGGCTACTCTTTTACCAACGAATAGTGGGATTAACCGTCACATTATAACGCCCCCACGGCTGGGAGGGCGAGCATGTTTGGCGCGACTCGGGCGCGAACCTGCGATCCTCAGATTACGAAGCGCACGCCTTAACGCGCTAGGCCATGCCAGGCCTCTTGGGAATGAATTTTGTATTGCTGTAGTAACTGCAATATATTGTTAGTTGTAGTAACACTAAATATTTTATAGGTATAGAGAGATTGGATATTGTAATGTTCTTGTAATTAATGAGTAGGAAAACACAATGAAAAGATGAACACATTTATTTTACTGTCCGTTGTGCATGTCATGTTAGAAACAATATTAACCACTTAAGTAAATATATTTATAAATGAGCCACTGTTGTTGTTTTTTTCGGTCTATTTACTTCTTATACAAAAACTCATTAAAAAGAAACTTGTCTATAAAAAGTGGTTAGACTTTATAATATCCATGATTCTTGCTAAGATATTTTTCAAAAAGCGACTCTACGATTGAAAGATATATTAGATACTTGTATGTATTTTCTTTACAGTGCAAAATAACCACATTTTAGTTTGTTATGAAGGACTAAGAGCGCACTATTAGAAAGTTAGCTGCTGTCTTTTATTATCATTTAGTAGTTGATCTACTTTGAAAAAGACAAAAACATTTGTTACGTAAAATGATCAACTAACGAATTTTCCAAAATACTTTTTATTCCTTTAAAACGTTAAAACATGTATTAATATTGTTATAAATAGTGGCAAATGGAATACGGTTTAAGACAAAGATAATGTTTATTGTGTAGTGGTCAAAAGGAAACAACCACATATACTCATATCCGAAAAAGCTTCTAATAAGTGCGAGTTAAATGTATAGCTACATCAATTTTCCAAAGCTAAAAAGCGTTTGTCATAACGATGTAAAAATAGATATTTACGAAACAACTAATTGTATGTTGTTACAGTAAAGGCACACAATAACCGTTTTATTGGAAACTAATTAGAAACGTAGAATAAAACTAGATGAACAAAATGTATCGTTATACGCCTGTAAATACGTCAATGAACTAAGTTGAAAGCTACGCATCGTGGTTTGATTCCGTTGGTTTGAAACAGTTTTTATAATGGAGCCTAGTTGGTATCAACTAACACCATTCTATTTTTTATAATAGAAATATCAACGGTCGACACTGAACAAACAAATATTGAGTGTTTGATCTCAATGATCAACAGTATGGGAACTTATTGTTTCGTAGCAAAATTTTATCAACTACCATCATAAATCTTGAAACTAAAAAGGTTAACTTAATACATCGTTATTGGCGCAGAAATAAATTCATTGTGATAACTTGAATATTCGAAACTGTTTAAGGCCGTGTGGTAAATATTTTATTTAAAGAAATGCGATATATAATTTTAGATAAGATTTAGTTACTAGTAGGAGAGAAACAGGCAGAATAAATAATTCTGTTTATTTCGTCATGAGTTGAAACTCAGTAATGAAAAATATTTCGTATAACTAGATTTTTTTTATTTAGCTTTTAAGAGATGGAGATAATTAAATATGTTATCAACTGTCCTAGTGCATTAGCTGTTCTTAAATATATATATATATATTTTCGAGATAAATGAGCCCAACTTCATTTTGATTTTGTTGGAAATGTTATCGGTGATGAATTTGAATGTTGGAATGTGGTACGTAACTTCACTCTGAGTAATCAGATTTCTACAGACACTAAAGTGCAAGGATTTAAATATTAAATATAATACAAACATATCAGATCCTGTGAACTGATAGAAGTTTCTGTGAAATATTTGTTGTAAAGACATATTTAATCCTGTGAAATAACACAAGTTTCTGGAAAACACTTGTTGTACAGACATGTTTAATCCTGTGAACAACTACAAGTCTTTTCAAAACATCGAATGACGTTTATAAGAATTACTAACGTATTTCAGAAATTAATTTTGTCAGTCTTTAAACAGCTAACATATGCGGTCAAGACATTTTTGTTGTATTTTCTACATCGATCGCTTGGAGCGCTACAGCCGCTGAAATGAGTAAACGACTTCTACTGTTGCGTGGAGAAATTGGAGCTTCATTTCCTGCCCATGACAGCTCCTGATGTTTGCTGTTCTTATCATCTGCCCTTCCAAAGTCACCCCTTTAATCAAGACTAAACAGCTAGGAAGGGTAAGTAATAATCGTAGATCAGGAGTGTGGAAGCTAGTCAACCCTTTATAGTTTTACCCTTAATCGATGAAATGAAATAATTTATCCATTATCGTGTCGTATTCCTGGTTTCCCTCCCTTGTGAATGGAATAGACGAAACCAAGATCACAGGAACATCCCAGTTTGCCAGAACCACGAAAATCGTGGCGCGTGCTCTCTAGTGTCTAAGTGTTTTCTCTCCTGATGTGACTAGTTTCCCGGATGTGAAATCGATGTAGAGACAGGTGAGACATCAGAGCTACAAAGTGAAGATCGACAAACTGTTTCAATCCTGTTGAAGACTGCTTATCTACCTAGAAAAAAACAACAACAGGATAAACTTATCTGTGTTTTGGTGATTGTTTTCGTGCCTATGGCCGACGAGAACTGCCCTCAACAGGCGCTGGTTCCCGGCACGAATGGATGAGACCTCTTCGTGGGTTCGTTTGCCTTGCTTCCGTTGCGTCAGGAGTGGACTACGGGCGTTTGAGCCCGTGCGGTGCGGCACGCTGGCTCACTCGATGAGCAGGGCCCTGGGGCCCCCCAAAACTGCCGCATCCGACCACCTCCGCCTTCGCAGCCGCCATGCCCTGGTTTTCTGTGCGCCTACTACGTGTGCTGACACCTCTCACCGTTATCATGTCCCTAGTTGCTCATGGAATCGTTCTCTGCTCTAACGCGTGGATCCACACCGAAGAACTAATGCAGAACCCGTTGTACAACGGTACCGGCGACCGAGAGTTTCTCTCCAAGTTCACGGTGTCCGGGCTCTGGCGCCTCTGTTACAACGATCGTAAGTTGTCTCTTTAGATTATATCGAATCAAATCGTTGCTTTCGTACTTAGTTTTTCGTTTCTCTTCCAGATGGTTTGCATCCAGTAAAATGTAAATCTAATAATTAAGTTTGTTAACCTAAGTTCACGATTACATGTTAATATTTCTTATAATTCCAATTTTGTTGTTATTCTGATCACACTAATAGAACCCCGGATTTTAGCTTTGTGAGTTCATAAACTTGCCGCTGATCTACCGGGGAGGGGGAAGCTGTAATCTTAAGAAAAACATAAAAACTGGAGTGTAAAAATGTTTGGTCAAAAGCGTAGTTCCTGACATTAAGCACTCAGAGCTAACAACAAATACAATAAATAATCAACCTAATTATTTTAAATTATTATTGTCGTGCTTTGGGAAATTTAAAGGCAAGCTAATTCAGGGAAGGAAGTGTTATATGGAGCGCCGTAGTTTCAACTGTTTTAGGCATCCAACTACATGGCTTTATAATCTACGTATTTATTTATATACAGAAATATGGACACGCATATGGACAAACTGCTTTGTGTCTGAGGGTTACTTGAAAGCGATCTCCTTCTGTGTTAAAGATATGGTTTAACTAAAACAGTACACTTACTTCATGACGACATCATACAAACCTGAAGTACGGAGGGACACATTGTGGTTTCTTGCTTTTAAAGATATACTTGAAGTCATTATATGCAAAATAATCTGCTTTAGTGGGTGTATGGGTGGGAAGTTTTAGGGGGTGCAGGTATGAGAAGTTTTAGTAGGTGTATGAGTTAGAAGTTTTATTGGATGTAGGTGTGAGAAGTTTAAGGAGTGTGTGAGTGGGAAGTTTTAGTGGGTGTATGGGTGGAAAGTTTCAGGGGTGCATATGTGAGAAGTTTTAGTGGGTGTGAGTGTAAAAAGTTTTAGTGGATGTATATGTGAGAAGTTTTAGTGGAATATGAGTTGGTAGTTTAAGTGGATGTATGGGTGGGACATGTTAGTATGTGAAGGTGTGGGAAGTTTTATCGCGAACATAAACGTAATATCACTTCACAACTAAATCAGGTTACATATTTTAATACGCAAAACAAAAATATCTTTATTTTACTATATCATAACTTCACAACAATAACGTAGGCGGACTATATTAAATAGTAAAATTCTAGTCATTTCATCTGGTGGACTTATCTTCATCAGAGGAAATGGCATCCTTGTCAGATGTCAATGGATCTTCATTGGAACAGACTAATATTTCCAGTGTATCTATCTACTCCCTTCCAACATACTTGAAACACCACAAGAAGCAGGTCTTTGGAACTGAGCACAGTAGCTGATTAGGAGTAACTATTAAATGTAACGTTCGATTTCTGTAAAATATTTAAGTGATATTAACCACCACAATTCTTCAGTTAGAACACATATAACTGAAGTCAATTTCAAAACTTTCATTAGATTTCCTTTTTTTCTGTCTTCTCCGGAAAAATATGTATTCTCATTTGAACAAATAAACCTTAGAGAGGTTACCAAAATGGTTACCTTCTCTGAACTATGTCTCAAACTTGGGGATATCAGTAGAAACCCTATAACGTCAACTAAAGAACCATTTCTGTTGGGTATCAAGACAGTACCAGACATATTGATCTGTATTATAAGACTCGTACGATGCATCTGTATACACAACAATAAAGCATTAACATGATACGTTTTGTGGAACGTACGATATTCGTCATTATACGATACTAATTATTTAAAAATAATTGATTCTATATTATCTAGCTTGGAATCAACTAAATGAGAGGTTTTCAAACTCTGTTAGTCTGAGGGTCTTTTGATTTGAACGAAAAGGTTTGAGGCCCACAAGCCTATATAAAAATTCCTTAAAATGTGATTTATTAATTTCAAAAATAATTTGTTTGTTTGAATTTCGCACAAAGCTACTTGAGGGCTATCTGTGCTAGCCGTCCCTAATTTTGCAGTGTAAGACTAGAGGGAAGGCAGCTAGTCATCACCACCCACCGCCAACTCTTGGGCTACTCTTTTACCAACAAATAGTGGGATTGACCGTCACATTATAACGCCCCCACGGCTGAAAGGGCGAGCATGTTTGGCGCTTCGGGGATGCGAACCCGCGACCCTCGGATTACGAGTCACACGCCTTAACGCGCTTGGCCATGCCGGGCCCATTCAAAAATAAATACTAATAAACTTTAATAATATATATGAAGTACTTTTTATTAACCTGTATGTTTCTAATTTAACGTGGCCTTTTCTTAGCATTTTATATATATATTATAATTAGGCATTACGAAGTTATATAGTACGGGTTAAATTCACAAACTGACGCGTAGGTCCGGCATGGTCAGGTGGATAAGGCACTTGACTCATATTTCCGAGGGTCATGGGTTCGAATTCCCGTTAAACCAAATATGCTTGACCTTTCAGCCGTGGGGACGTTAAAATGCGATGGTCAGTCCCACTATTCGTTGGTAAAAGAGTAGCCCAAGAATTGGCGGTGGGTGGTGATGACTAGTTTCCTCCCCCTAGTCTTACACTGATAAATTAGGGACGACAAGCGCGGGTAGACCTCGCGTAGCTTTGCACGAAATTCAGAACAAAACAAACTGACGAGCAGTTAAACAAATGCTTCATATTATGTAAGATTATATTACAGCGCTAAAATCAGAGATTCGATTCCCCTCGATGGACACCTCAGATAACCCGATATGGCTTTGTTTTAAGCAAAACACAGACACATTTTAAAAAAATATTTACACCTGCGGTTGTGCATATCAGACTTTTTAACACATTTGTTGCTTATATACTTTGATGATAGTAAAAATAAACAGGTGTCACTACAGGCTACGTATCACATGTCGATTATACGAAATATGATACACTTAAAGGGCTAATGTTTATATAATAGGTAATCATTCAAACTTAACAATCTTTTGATAAGACAGAAGCTGCGACTTATAGTAAAAAATTGAGTTATTTCTACGACTTTGTTAGTTAGTCTTCATTATTGTTACTAGAATGTTAAATAATTGTTATTCATTTTCAGCACTATCATGAGTAGTTTTTAACATGAAAGTCAGGCATGCATTACAGCACTATCATGATTAGCTTTTAACATGAAATTCAGACATACATTACAGCACTATCATGAGTAGATTTTAACATGAAAGTCAGACATGTACTACAGCACTATTTTAAGTAACTTTGACATGAAAGCCAGACATGTATTACAGAACCATTGTAAGTAACTTTAACATGAAAGCCAGATATGCATTAAAGAAATATTGTAAGTAGCTTTAATTCGAAAGTTAGACATGTATTACAGAACCATTGTAAGTAACTTTAACATGAAAGCCAGATATGCATTAAAGAAATATTGTAGCTTTAATTTTAAGTTAGAAAGTTAGACCATGTATTATATGCATTAAAGAAATATTGTAAGTAGCTTTAATTCGAAAGTTAGACATTATGAATTATGGTTTTAACATGAGTATCAAATAAGTATTACAACTCTATTACAAATAGCCTTTAACGTGAATTACTCTATCTTATATAGTTTCTAACACAAATGTCAGACATGTCTTATAATACAATTTAAACAACTAACGTGTGAAAGCCATGTATGTTAGCAGTGAACACATCTACAAATAACAAAACCCACAAGAGTTAATATCAAAATACCGGTATATACCCCAGTTCAAATCATGAGAGCCCTAGCACTGAATGGCTCAACTGGTAAACTGAGGGTCGTGGGTTCGAATCTCTCTCCCTTCAAGCATTTTCTTCCTTTCAGCTGTGGAAGCGTTATAATTTACGATCAATCCCCCTATTCGTTGCTTAAAGCGTAATCCAAAATTTATCGGTGGGAGGTGATGACTAGCTGTTTTCCCTCTTGTCTGTTACAGCTAAATTAGGGACGGATATCCCTCGTGTATGTTTGCACGAAATTCATAACAAATGATTAACATAGATGCATCTTGGATATAGCACATTTACATTTAACAAAGACGAATGTTCATATTCATTTAAACTTTTGTTTTTTTATATATATTTCACCACAAAACATGTATTATGAGACTTTATTTTATGATTTAAAGACAGTTTGCCAAACCGCTCTGCCTTATAGATCCACAACCCTATTTACAGACATCTAATTTACTGGTCCTCTATGTACAGATCCATATCCCTGTTTACAGACATCAGGTTTACTGGTCCTCTATGTACAGATCCATATCCCTGTTTACAGTCATCAGGTTTACTGGTCCTCTATGTATAAATCCATATCCATGTTTACAGACATCAGGTTTACTGGTCCTCTATGTACAGATCCATATCCATGTTTACAGACATCAGGTTTACTGGTCCTCTATGTATAAATCCATATCCATGTTTACAGACATCAGGTTTACTGGTCCTCTATGTACAGATCCATATCCCTGTTTCAGACATGTTTGACATGTATAAATCCATATCCATGTTTACAGACATCTAATTTACTGGTCCTCTATGTACAGATCCATATCCCTGTTTACAGACATCAGGTTTACTGGTCCTCTATGTACAGATCCATATCCCTGTTTACAGTCATCAGGTTTACTGGTCCTCTATGTATAAATCCATATCCATGTTTACAGACATCAGGTTTACTGGTCCTCTGTGTATAAATCCATATCCATGTTTACAGACATCAGGTTTACTGGTCCTCTATGTACAGATCCATATCCCTGTTTACAGACATCAGGTTTACTGGTCCTCTATGTACAGATCCATATCCCTGTTTACAGACATCAGGTTTATGATCCTCTATGTACAGATCCATATCCATGTTTACAGACATCAGGTTTATGATCCTCTATGTACAGATCCATATCCATGTTTATACACATCTGGTTTACTGGTCCTCCATACACAGATCCATATCCCTATCTGCAGACATATAGTTTTCTAAGAACGCCTCTTCACAGACTGAAGTAGCGAGCACTGTAATAATTTCACATCAAGATACCATCCAGTTAGCTGTAAGACCTAGAACTACGTATTGATATAAATATAACGAAAGGTTAGGGGCCGCTGGGTTTGCACGACGCCATTGCGATGTAGGCTTGGTTGCCTTGCTTCGTGCATACCATATGTTGCTGTACATTATATGTTCACTATTGGATCAGGAGTTTGGAATTTCTTTTCTAATAAATGATACGTACTTACTTATTTGATTGGAAAACCAAATGGTTTTTAACTTTTAAAATAAAACAATAATTATTTACTTTATTGCCCAAAATATCGTCGCTAAAATCAGGGTGTTCGATTCCCATCGGTGGGCTCAGCAGATAGCTCGATGTGGCTTCGCTATAAGAAAACACATACACACGCCCAAAATATCAGCTCTTAGGTTTGAAAGTGAAATATGTTAACTGTTTCATATGTTTATCGTCATTCTTGTGGAATCGTGTTACAACCAAACATCTCATCTTGTAATCACTCGTCATGAAGTCTGACGTATCCTAACGTTAACACATCGTGAGTTTCTCGGCGTTTTAAATTACTCTAAAACACTATCTTTGTTATGGTACAAAAAAAAAAAAAAAAGAACACGCTTATGCATTTCACAATTTTGGAGATGTAATATTTTTGTGAAAACTTTTAAGGAGATAAATGAAAACCAATGTCGTTTTCTAATTTTTATGTTTATCTCGTCAATATTTTAACATCATGGTTGGATTTCGACGTGCAGTAAAGATTGTTTACCTTGTAAAATCCCGATAAAAGCTACTCGAAAAATATTTATCTACGCCAACTGTCTCTGTTTTTGAAATGCTAGACAAATGGAACGTAATTAGTCAACATCGCCCACCGCCAACTCTTAGGCTACTCTTTACCAACGAAACGTGGGATTAACCATTACATTATAATTACCTCTCGGGGAAAACAGCGAGCTCATTCGAAGACAGGTTTTTACGTCATTACCCATAACTTGCGAGTCGAGCGCCTTAACCCAGGTCCTGTTGTTGTTGTTGTTTTGAATTAAGCACAAAGCTACACAATGGGCTATCTGTGCTCTGCCCACCACGTATCGAAACCCGGTTTTTAGCGTTGTAAGTCCGCAGACATACCGCTGAGCCACTGGGGGGCAACCCAGGTCCTATCAGGCCATTTAGTAAGGACCATAGAATGGCACGACAATTAAATTTATCTTAAAATGTAGGTTTATTTATCAAATGTTGTTGTAAGTAGAGGTTTACCTCAGACTGAAATTAGCTGTAATATAATGGACGTCTTTATTTTAATATTTAACTGGCTAAAGTACCACCTTTTTGCATGGCATTTGTTTCATTGACTTCACAGGATGTGGGCATCAAGTGGGTTATGAGGGATAACCGTGCTACCTTTACTGCTAGAAACTGCTTTGATGTGGCATCGATTTTTTGTAGTAAAATCTGAAATTCCTACGATACTTTAACTTTCTATCCATTAAACCCAGCGTTTAAGAATACACTTGTATCAAAACTGGTTTAACCAGCACCTTACGACTGTTTGTAACGTGAAAAACCCTGACAGCCCTGACTTCCATATATGGATTCAGGAATCTCAATTTGAAATGTTCTGAAATTTATAGCCAATAGAAAGTTTCAGGTCATTAATGGTGCTGTGATAACAACAACAGTGTATTCTGTTTCACACATAACACACACACAGTTACGTAATGTTTAAACACAAATAAAATCCGGATTTAAATGGAGTATTTTTTATGCAACTTTCACAGACTGTTTTTATTTAATATCCGAATACAACTTAGGAATATCTACAGTTTCTGAAAATAATTTATATTTATTTTGTTTGTTTTTTAATTTCGCGCAAAACTACACGTAAGCTATTTGAGCTAACTGTCCATAATTTTACAGTGTAAGTAAGGCTAGAGGGGAGGCAACTAGTCTTCATCACCCACCACCAACTTTGGGGTTAGTCGTTTTCCAACATATAGTAGAATTGATTGCCATATTATAACGCCCCCACGGCTGACAGAACGAGCATGTTTGATGTTATAGGGATTCAGACCAGCGACTTTCACATTACGAGTCGACTTCCTTAACCACTTGGCCATGCCGGGCCGTTATATTTATTTAAAATATATTTTTATAGAAAATTGGTTTTATTTTATTATTGTTGTTGTTTTAGCGCAAAGCTGCATAACAGTGTATCTGCCTTTTGCCCACTACAGAAATATGATTTTACTATAAATTTACTGCTGAATCACCAAGAAGACTACTGTACTAACCGTACAGTAGAATCTAAATATAAATGTATAACTATCATAATCAATTACAGCCAAATTAACTTGTTAGAAATAAATTTTAGGCTTAGGACTATATCTATTCTTTTTATTATTACTAAAGTTGAATGTGAAACATTTCTGGTTTTACACTTAGTAGTTAGGCCTAATTTGGAGTTAAAACCTTTGTTGCTATACGAAATAACTTCTTTTTAACATTCGAACCGAGCAAGAAATATCCAGTTCAGTTTAAAATAACATAAACTAAGTAATCTAAAGCCAATAATAATAAAAGAATAATTCCTAATATCCAACAGAAGTTAGTAACACTTCTAGTATATCATTACAAGAATAACATTCTAAATATTCGTGAGAAGAAGGTTTTTTTCTCCAGTATTTGTGTTCGTTGTTACGCTTAAAGTTGTGCTCACCACGGGCTTCAAAATCGGTTTTTAGCGTTATAAAAGCTTTCAGACTTATTGCTGTGTCACACAGGGAAGAATAAGGTTTTCTAGAAGGTCAATTTGAAATTTCATATTTTAGATTATGTAACTGATGTTCCTTATATCTTACTCAACAACTGGAGTTGACTGCTTTAAAACGAACTGCATCTTATGTCGTAGCTTGTTTTAAAAGTTAAAACATAATTTAACATTAAGTACACCCTGATAATTAAAAGCCACGAATTCGCTTGCGTTTGTCGTTTGTTTTTGAATGACACATTTTTTCCCGTAATATTTCAGTTCTTTAGTTCATTTGCACACGTCGATTGTTCTCAGAAAATTATATTCGTACATCAAATTATTTAAATAATCTAACGTAAAAACTGCTATCTCAAATACACATTATTCTGCGTTAGCCAAGAATCAGATTCTCAAAATTAACGTGAGTGAAGTAGTGATTGAACATTGAAAAGACATTATTTAACAGAAAGTTACAAATAAAGATGCCACTGCTTTTAGAAAATGAGAAATTTATCTCATGAAAGTTGTAAAATTAAAGGGCTCACCTTCTTTTATACTTTATATAAAGTCCTACCACGTTCGAACAACATGTACTTTTCCATTTTCTTGATAAAATAACTGCTGATAGTCAAAAATAGCAAGATAGTTAGAGTTGCTAGACAATAGCATTTAAACAGTTACAGTTGATAATCAATAATATTAAAATAGCTGATAGTCAATAGTAGTATAATAGTTACATTTCATAGTCAATAGCATTGAGATAGTTACAGCTGATAGCTAAAAATAGTAAGATAGTTAGAGTTGATAGTCAATAGTAATAAGATAGTTACAGTTGATAGTCATTAGTAGCAAGATAAATACAGTTGATAGTTAATAGCAGTAGTAAGATAAATAGAGCTGATAATTAATAGCAGTAGTAAGATAAATAGAGCTGATAGTTAATAGCAGTAGTAAGATAAATACAGTTGATAGTTAATAGCAATAGTAAGATAAATAGAGCTGATAGCTAATAGCAGTAGTAATATAGTTCCAGTTGATACTAAATAGTAGTGAGATACTTACAGCTGATACTTAATATTACTAAAATAGTTACAGTTGATATTTAACAGTAGTGAGATTACTACAGTTGATAGTTAATATTACTAACGTAGTTACAGTTGATAGTTAATAGCAGTAATGGAGTTACAGTTGATGGTCAATAGTTATAATATATTTACAATTGATAGATAATAGTAGTAAGATAGTCACAGTTGAAAATCAATAGCAGCAAGATATTTAGAATTGATTGCAAATAGTAGTGACATACTTACAGTTGATAGTCAATAGTAGTAAGACAGTCATAATTGATAGTAAATAGTAGTGAAATAGTTACAGTTGATAGTCAATAGCAGTAAGATACTTAGAGTTGACAATTAATGGTAGTATGATACTTACAGTTCATAGATAATAGTAGTAAAACAGATATAGTTCATACTCATTAGAAGTAAGAAAGTTACGCTTGAAAGTTAAAATAAGTAGTAAGATACTTACAGTTGATAGTCAATAGCAGTAAGATACTTACAGTTGATAGTTAATAGGAGTAAGTTAGTTACAGTTGATAATAAATAGTAGTGAGGTACTTATATTTGATAGTTAAAATTAGTAAGATAGTTAAAATGGATAGTTAATAGTAGTGAAATAGTTACAGTTTACAGTTGATGGTTAATAGCATTAAGACGGTTATTGATAATAGTTAATAGTATTAAGATAACTACAGTTGATAGTGAATAGTAGTAAGATAGTTGCATTTGCTAGTTAATAGTTAAGATAGTTTCAGTTGATAGTCAATAACTGTCTTGCTGTGTAACTTTGTGCTATCTGTGCATTGCCCACCATGGGTATCGAAACCCGGTTGTTAGCGTTGTAGGCCCGCAGACATAACGCTGAGCCGCCACTGGGGGCAATAATAAGATACTTACAGTTGATAGTTAATAGTAGTAAGACAGTTACAGTTGAGAGTAAATAGTTGTACGATACTCACAGTTGATATTTAGCATTAGTAAAATAGTTACTTTAGATATTTAATAGCAATAAGATAGCTACAGCTGTTAGTTAGTAGTTAAGATTGTTACAGTTCATAGTCAATAGCAGTAATATGGTTAAAATTTATATTTAATAGTTAAAATAGCTACAGTTGATCGTGAATAGCATTAAGAAAATTACGGTTGATGGTCAATAGTAGTGAGATAATTACAGTCTATAGTCAATAGCAGTAAGATAGTTACACTAGATAGTAGTAGTGAGATACCGTTGATAGTTAATAGTAGTAAAGTAGTTACAGTTGGTAGTTAATAGCAGCAAGATACTTACAGTTGATAGTGAATAGCAGTAAGATAGTTACAGTTGAAAGTCAGTAATAGTAAGATAGTTACAGTTGTTATCCAATAGCAGTATGATAGTTACACTTTATGGTCAATAGTAGTGAGATAGTTATAGTTGATTGTCAATCGTAGTAAGACACCTACAGTCGATAGTTAATAGTAGAAAGATAGTTACCGGTGATAGTTAATAGTAGTTACATAGTTACAGTTGATAGACAATAGTAGTAAGATAGTTACAGTTGATAGTGAATAGCAGTACAATTGCTAGTATGTTTTTTTGTCTTTATTAATTTCACTAAAAGCTACACGAGGGCTATCTGCCTTAACTCAACTAGCAATGCCGGACCCCATTGTTAGTAACTAGTAGTCAGATACCGTTCATAGTTAATAGTAGTAAGATAGTTACAGTTGACAGTAGTGAGATAGTTACAGTTAGTTAGCTAGTTATCACCATTAGATTCCATCTAGGAACATAGGGCCGCAATCGCTTGCGGATTCTTCAACAAGTATTTAAGTGAGTAGGTTGTTGGCCCACTGCACCGAGTCGTCCCTAATTTAGCAGTGTAAGACTAGAGGAAAGGCAGCTAGTCATCACCACCCACCGCCAACTCTTGGGCTACTCTTTTACCAACGAATAGTGGGATTGACCGTCACATTATAACGCCCCCACGGCTGGGAGGGCGAGCATGTTTGGCGCGACACGGACGCGAACCCGCGACCCTCGGATTACGAGTCGCACGCCTTACGCGCTTGGCCATGCCAGGCCTAAAATAGTTATAGCTTATAATAAATAGTAGTGAGATACTTACAATTGATAGCTTATATTAGTAAGGTAGTAATAGTTGATAGTTAATAGTAGTAAGAGAGTTACAGTTCGTAGTAAATAGTATTGAGATAATTACAGTTCATAGTTAATAGCAGTAATATAATTACAGTTGATGGTTAATAGCAGTAAAGGAGCTGCGGTTGACATTGAATAGCAATAAAATAGTTACGGTTGGTATAGCTTACACA
The DNA here is from genome assembly GCF_004210375.1 of Tachypleus tridentatus. Lineage (NCBI taxonomy): Eukaryota > Metazoa > Arthropoda > Merostomata > Xiphosura > Limulidae > Tachypleus > Tachypleus tridentatus. Next base: position 3,401,147 of record NC_134831.1, on the reverse strand, counting down.
CATCTTATCGAAAGATCAAGTTGATTAAACAGTAAATATACATCACTGCACCACCATCTGAACATTTGGTTATATTTCGTCTTAGAGTAGTACGTTTATTATGGCCAGAAGTTGACGTATGTTCAGGAGTTCGTTTTTTTTCCCGTGTTGGAAATGTATATTTGGAACTATCCGTCTAAATATAAAACAACGTGACATAGGTTGATAATTCCATTAATATAAGTTCTATGTATATATAATACTTTTTAAAAAATCTTAAATTTCTGGTTCAACATTCCTCTTATATTCAGTTGTACGTGGCTTATCCCATTAGAATCACTCGTATAAAACAGACAGTCGCAGACAGAATGGTAAATTTCAAGAAGGCCTGAAAAACAATGATTATCTCCCACTGTCTGTTACTCTGGTAACACGAATTCATGCACTTAAGTAAGAAAGAAAAGATAGATTAATCCTAAAGGTGGTTGCCACAGTGAAGGTAAGGTTAGTGAATACGCTCAGTAAATTGGATGTATGAGGAAACTTCTGCTCTGAAAGGTTTTAAGAAACTTGTGAATCAAGTTTTGCTTTTCTATCACAACCTAATCAGAAGATTGGGCTATAAAAATTGGATTTCTTAGATCAGTCAAGGAAAGTAAACAGAAATTGAAAGAGGAAAATAGGCCTCCCTTGCGAAAATAATGTCCTTGGTTTCCTCTCTTTTTCTTTTGATGCATCGAGGAACTTGTAATCAACCTGACCAAATCTTATGATTTAGTTATTGTAACCTTATAAATCTGTTTCAATATTTATTAAAGTTTTAAGAACGCTAAGATAAGTTGAAAGTCAATATTAGTGATACATTGTTAACAACTGATTGTCAATACTAGAGAGATATAGTGACAGTTGAAATTCAGTGTTAATGAAATAGAAATAGCTAACAGTTGATAATCAGTATTAGAGAGCTAGTTAACAGTTAGTTGTATATAAATATTTCCTTCTAGTTATTGTTTCTAATTTATCTATTTTTTGTGAGCAACTGATTTGTATCATTCGGCTGAAGACAGCGAAAAGTGGTAAAGACGTGGGATGTTGTGGGTCAAAGAACCTCCATCTGTCCATTTTTTGTCTTCTAAGCATGTGTATAAGGCTGAACTAGATAGATGGTCAACATAATTTAGCCCCAGTACTGTACATTCGATTTGTTGCTGCGTTCATATATGTGTATATATATAGTAGCGATGCTACAAATTGCCTTATGTTTCTGACGTTTTCTTATCCTTTGTTCACGAGATCTTTGAATTCAGTTTGGCCAACATTTTCTTCAGTTTATTTTTCCTTAGTCGTGATGAAGTGTCTAGCAAGTTCGTCATCTTTAAGTAGCATTTCTATTTTCTACGTCCCAACATACAAATATTTATTTTATTTTGAGCTTAACTTCTATTAAGGAAAAATCTCGATCATACGTATTAAAAGCACTGTTTGGGTTACTCAGTCCTCTTTTTGTGAATGCATCATACCTAATTTTTTTATTTAACAATTATCTTTAGTGAGTTAGCGGTAATTTTACGAAATTAAAACATTACAATCCGGGGTTTAATCCCTGCAGCACTGCTCTCACAAACAGTTCATTATATAGTTCATTAAAAACATATAAAAGACCAATAATTAAACACGGAGCTGACGAATTTATTCACTGTTATCAAAAGAAGTACATTGATATAAATAATGTAATTATGATGGATAGATTCAACAAATAACGACTAATGACGTAGTTTCCACAGATTGTTACTTATTTTCCCGAAAGCAGCCTGAAAAGGGTCACGTTTTTTAATCACTCGCACCTCTGGAGAGTAGTGTGTTGTCTGTCAGTTAGTCAATAGACGCTAAAATGATGTCACATCAAGGACGCCTAATGTTGGAATTTTTGCTGTGGTGACGTTAGTAAAACGTGACTATGCCATGAATCATGAGAATAATTATACATTCCAAATTAAGAGTAACCAATATTTTTAGTTTTATTTACTTTTGAAACAAACACTTTAGAGGAAAGTTCGGAATTACATCTAGTACCAGAAAAAGGCTTAAAAAATGACGAATCTCGATAAGATAAATATCGATGAGAAAACAGAAATTTTTTATGTTTTTTTTCCGATTGCATTATAGATAGACAAAATTTTAATACAAAGTTATGCAATATATATTTATTGTACAAAACGCACTTTGAAAGTAACGAAACGAAACTGATAAAATAACTTACAATTCAGAGCAATCAAGAGCATTTCCTTGGAGCTTTTCAAGCGAGACAGCTTTTATCGTAAATGGTTTTTATAAAGAATTACGACCTTAAAAAAAATCCAACAAACAACCAACTGAATATCAACTACGGATAGAGAATGTAAACAAGAGTCAACATTTATGTTTGAGTTCTCTGTTCGTTTTTTAAACCATCCAGAGTAGTTTTGATATACTCTTTGCTAAATAGTTTGGAGTAGAATTATTTTCATCAGAAAGTAACAAAAGTTAAATCAATAGAGCAAATATTTGACAGTTAGATAGAAAATTCTTTTCGTGTATTTAATCTCGTATTTCTTGATGCTTTAAGACTTTTGTTTGAGGCAAAGTGATTAAAACCTACTCTAAGTAAAAAACAAAACAAAACATGAGACAGATATGTGTTTATTGTGTTCATTAAAACTTATAAAACAAATTCAAATTTTTTAGAAACTCACCCTTTTATACGGATCTGACATGGCCAAGTGGTTAGGGACGCTTGACCTGTAATCCGAGGGTTGTAGGTTCGAATCCCTGTCGTACCAGACATGCTCACCCTTTTAGCCGTGGGGTCGTTGTAAAGAGAAGGTCAATCCCACTATTCGTTGGTAAAAAGAGTAGTTGAGAGGTGGTGGTGGGTGGTGATGACTACCTTCCCTTTAGTCTTACACTGTTAAATTAGGGATGGATAGCGTAGATAGCCCTCGTGTAGCTTTGCGCGAAATTCAAAAACAAATTTTTATACAGCTACTCTAAATACGTATTTTGTGGTCGATTTTGAGCTTAAACACACGTATTACTTTTGCTAGAACTGAAAAACTCAGATACAACATTTGAAATCATAGATACGGGATCTAAAGTATCAGTTACAAAATCCAAGATCTCTATTTACATGATGCTAAAGTAATAAAAGACTTCGAATAGGTTTACCCTTACTTTACAGGAAATGTAATTTTGTGCATTGCGTCGTTACGAATTTATTTCAGCAGATGGCTCAAGTAATTTCGCAATTAACACAGTACCTAACACGTAATTGAGACAGCATCTAACACGTGATTAACACAGCAACAAACACACAACTAATACAGCAGCTAACGTGTGACTAACACACCATCGAACACATAGTTGACACAATACCATACACGTAATTAACACAGACACTAAACACGGGAATAAGTTATTTCACATTCTATTAAGAGCGCTTTACTTGGTATTACAAATGATTTTGATATATAGCTTACGATTTATTGATTTTTGAGCTAAAAGTATAGTACATCACTGTCTACGAAACAACAGTATTCATATTATGACAGTAGTTTCTATCAACGTTTTGTTAATTGTTCAAATAAACTAATTTTATTATTAATTATTATAATTTTTTTTAACTTTTCATTTGAAAAACTAATGGATTAATTCAATTCTTGATTGTTACTTCAATCCCATATCAGACTATTTTGTTTGTTTGTAGATAAGTAGAATGTTACACAAGGGGCTATCTGTGCTCTGCCCACCACGGGTACCGAAAGCCGGTTTCTAGAGTTGCAAGTGAGCAGATATACCGCTGAGCCACTGGGGAGGGGGCAGATAATAGGTAAACGTATGATAACGAAACATTTACAAGTAATGCGAATCTTCAACAAATGATATTTGAAAAATCCTCGATGATTTATGCCCACGAACCCTTGTCTTGCCATTTGTTGGTTATCTTACTACTTGTACATGAACCTTGTTTGAAAGTAAAGAGTGACTGATGTCATGTTTAACAGTAATCTAAGAACTTATGACCGTAACTTATTTAAAAACATGGATCTTCGACTGCAATATAAAAATAAGCTTTACACCCGAGAGCTCAATCAATAACTCTTCCTGGGTTTCAAAAAGGATAAAGATCGTAGCTTTCTTACAACTCTAAAATCTGAAGTTCGATTCGCCATGTTGGACACAGTAGATAGCCAAATATAGCTTTACTCTAAAGCAAACAAACCCCAGATTTCTGTATAAAATACACAAATAATATGAATTATCATAAAAATAAACCATCGGTGAATTGTACTTTGAATTTGTTCCCGTAGGTGAAATAATTAAATAAATTAATAATTATTTTTGTTGTACAGTAAAGCAAAAATATTGTTTAGTCTTCATCAGAACTGTAAACACATAGTTAGCTCGAGGATAAATGCATATTAACTTTTCTTTTTATTTTCTGACTAATTAATATTAGTTATGCTATCAAAATCATTTTATCATATTATACAATTCTTAATGCTTTAGCCAAGTTTTTCTTCGATATCTACACATTTGAGCTTTTAGTAATGAACTTGATCTTCGATCTCTTGCTCATGACCTCTAGTGATAAAGAAAGATTTGGACACAACCTTAAAACTTTCGCTCTTGTTACTTATTTCAATCGAAAGATTTTGACTTGGTCTTAAACCTCTCTTTCTTGACCTCTACAACTGTTGACAAATTTGGACTTGGTCTTAAATCTCTCTTTCTTGACCTATACAACTGTTGAAAGATTTGGACTTGATCTTAAATCATTCTTTCTTGACCTATACAACTGTTGACAGATTTAGACTTGTTAGTGAATCTCACACTCTTGATTTTTACTGCTGTTAGCAAATTTGGACTTAGTCTTACATCTCGTATTTTTCATCCTTTCTGTTGTTATCACATGTAAACTTAGTCTTAAATTTCACTCTTTTAATCTCTACTCTATTTAGTACAGTTAGGTCTGAACTTATGCTGACCTATATTTGTAAGTTGTTTTGTTAAGATATTATTGGTAACTTGAGGTAAACTCTTTTATTTATTGGTTGTTGATAAACACATTATTGATTATACTCAATCATAACTAAACAGAATTTTAACCCTTATTAAAGTGAGAGCAAGAGGAAAATAACCTAATTTACTGCTATTGTAGACAGCAGGAAAATAACCTAGAATAACAATGAAGGTACCATAATATGAATAACGACACTTAATACACTAGATGCGAATCACTGATTTACAAAAACTCACAATATTCAAATTCGACTACCAAATAAAATGAGTTTCTACACTTTCAAGCTGTTTCAAGTTTGTTCAGATATAACCATAGGAAACTGTTACTTCCTATGTTTCATTAGTGTATTTTGTTATATAAATACTTGCATTTTACCGTCATAAATGATTTTTTCTTTAACGGTGCCACTTACAATACGTGGCCCAAAGACTCCTACGCACAGCTGGTTCAAAACTGTGTAAACCACCTCAAGGTTTCAAAATCGTTACATTTGGATTTATATTAAAATAGAAAAAAAGACAAGAATAACAATACAGATTTATAGTCTCTACGGATTTCAATGTTACTAAAATTACCACTTTTCGTGCAGTGGCTCAGATGAAAGCTTATGAAGTTAAAATCCAGGTTTTGATACCCGTAGTTGGCACTGCATTGTGTAACTTTGTGCTTTGCAATGAAATAATTATCAAAATTTGTCTGTTTGTTTTTGAATTTCGCGCTAAGGTACACGAGGGCTCTCCACGCTAGCCGTCCCTAATTTAGCAGTGTAAGACTAGAGGGAAAGCAGCTAGTCATCAACGCCCATCGCCAATTCTTGGGCTACTCTTTTACTAACGAATAATGGGATTGACCATCACCTCATAACGTCCCACGGTTGAAAAGAGAAACATGTTTGGTGTGACGGAGATTCAAACTCGTGACCCTCGGATTAGGAGTCGAGTGCCTTAATCACGTGGCCCTGCCAGGACATTATCAAAATTATATTTTTCTTTTGAAGAGGTATTTAAAGGTAACAAATATTCAAAAATTTCGAGATTCCTCAATCGATTTATTAAAAACAATTATAATTACGAATATTATGTGCTATGTATTATGCCTGATTAGAATATAAACTAAATTTCTTTCCCGGAACAACTAATGGCAGCTTACAGAAAAATAATTATATGATACATTTCTGTCAGTCTAAGTGCTTTAAAAATATGTATATGTTTTTATGTAAAAAAGATGCATCATTTGAACCATAAACATTCTAGTGAGAATAATTAGTAAAAATAAAAATATATCGAAAGTATTATAAAACATTACACTATGTAACACAAATTTTGTTCCTGGATGGTATGTGTTATTTTTTAATTGCTTATGTTGTAAAAGTACAGAAAATGGTAATTATTCCCTTCAAACTTTGTTTTTGTGACCTGGATAATGAAATTTAGAAATTAACCTATTTTTTATGTAAAAACGGACAAACTTGCACATTTTCATTTACATAAGGTCTGAATAAAACAACATATGAATCAAGATTTACATGTGTTTATATTAAAGTTATACAAAAATGTTTAGAAGTGAGTAATTTTTCGAGATTTGCGACTGTGATGTAAATCACTTTCACGTATCAGTCCCCAAATATAGTCTCCCATCATGTTTTCGTTATACGCTCCCAGGTCACAAAAGCAAAGTTTGAAGAGAAAAATAAGTCTTTTCCATTTACTCTAGGTATAAGCAAATGGGAAATAACACTTTCTGTCCAGGAACAAGAAAAAGTAAAACAATTTGTTACATAGTGTAATTGAAGTTAAGTATGTCTGAGAGAGTAAGAACAAATATGTGTAAAATAAATTGTGTGTTAAATATTAATTATGAAAATAAACCTAATTTGCTTTAATTCAACCTCATTCGTTTTCAATCTGTTTCTCTACTGCTTTCCAAGGACTTTTTTTATAGCATCTGAGTGAGATAAAAGACTCACTTCGGTCTGAGCTGCGGATCTGAAGGTACAAGGTAGGTTTCAAAATGTCACTGAACGTATACCTCACTGTCAGGTGTTGGTGGGCAATGTCACAATGAAAGGCAATCTCTCATTTGGTTCAAAGTTGGAAAGTAATTATGCATTAGGGATGGGTCTGCCTAAAGAGTAGCGTTACTGAACTGGCTATTTAGTTCATGTTTCAAATAGTCCGAAGTACCACTACAGTGAAAGAAAGTAAACAAAGCTACATTATGTACTCGTTTTTATGACACGTCATTTTGTTCAGATTTAGTTGCTCATCAGATACAATCGCCATATAGTTTAATTTCTTTTGAATTTCGCGCAAAGATATTTGAGGACTATCTGCGCTAGCCGTCCCTAAGTTAGCAATGTAAGACTAGCTAGTCATCAACACCGGCCGCCAAATCTTAGGCTACTCTTTAACCAACGAATAGTGGGATTGACCGTCACATTATAACGCCCCCACGACTGATAGGAGGAGCTTGTTTGGTGTGACGGGAATTCGAATCCGCGACCCTGAGATTACGAATCAAGTGCCTTAACCTCCTCGCCATGCCGGGCCCATAGATGAAAACAAAAAAAATCAAGCTCTTTCAAACGTGCCAAACTCCCTTCAGTAATGAAATATTGCATCTCAGTTATTCACACTTCTTAATTTTCTTAATAGATTTCTTCCCATATTTTCTCTAAACTGGCATCGAGAGAAGTTAAGCTAAGAAATTTTTATCAAATGCCTTCTGAGATTAATAAATATCTATTATTTTTTGTAGAAGTTGTTTTAATGTGCTTGTCTGAAAATCTCTTTAATCAGAACTCTTCTTACAGATGGACCTCATAAGAGAAACTCCTTGAACCTCATATGTGCACTGTTTTCTTGGAGTACTTTACCACATCGAGTACAATAAATGTTCAGCCTATCCTTCATCATACCTAATGTTCACAATATTCTTCTCCGCATGTGGTATTTCTTCTTGTTTATTTTAATATGCCAAAGTTTTCCTCTATTGCAATAGCCTATTTTAGTTTCGTCAATATTTAAAAATAGCTATGTGTTATGTGAGATGTATTTTAAGCAAAGAATGACCGAACACACGTCAAGGAGAGTTGCTCCACCTACTAAGTTATATCGATCCGTATTTGGGAATCGAGACAACCTGGTAACTGGTCTAGACATTCAAATTTCACTGTTGGCAAAGGACATGTTCATCTTTGGCTGAAGAATCTACTTTTAAAAACATTGGTGTCCTAACAAAATATCTCACATTTTGACTGTATTTGTATGAGGTGAAAAACGCTAATTCAAACATTGCTAGTGCCATTATCACTAACCCAAACATTATTGACAAAGGTGCTTGTGCCATTATCACTAACCCAAACATTATTGACAAAGGTGCTTGTGCCATTACCACTAACCCAAACATTATTGACAAAGGTGCTAGTGCCAATAATACTGATGCAAAAATTATTGACAAAGGTGCTTGTGCCATTAACACTAACGCAAACACTATTGACAAAGGTACTAGTGGCATTATCACTAACGCAAATATTATTAACGAGACTAAGTCTTAAAAGTTCAGCTGTATTTAATTATAAGCTGAAAGTACAGAAGTTTAATGTCTTACAGACACTTAGTTTTTGTGAAAAATATTCTGAAATAATAAAAAACCCAAATTTCTCGCAAAAAGACACAAGATGAACTTTATATTTGTTTTTAGAAATGTAAATAAAAATGATTATTATATATATATATTATTTAAACCACATTAATCCCTAATTTTATAAATCTGTTTTTATTCCAGAATTCGCATTGTAGCTCCCTCTCCAAGTGGCACAGCTAGAAAATCGGTTTCTTCTATACCCGTGGCAGGCAGAGCGCAGACAGCCCCTAGTCTAGATTTGCGCTTAACTTCTACCAAAACTATTATAGGGAAAAGTAAAAGTAGAGAGTTATTCCGAAAGTTTCTTATTTTTTGTTAAAGTTTTTTTTTTTTTTTTTTTACTTGCTTAAAACTTCTATTTCAGTTTGCAGCCTTCTTAAAACACATTTATTTGTCCAGCGTGCAATGTGTAAAAACGACTTGTTGCATAAAGTGTCGACAGACAATGTTGACGGAGTACGTCCTTCTTTCTTCAGTTTCGTTCTGCCGGATTAGACTCCGACAGATGGCGCTTTACGTAAATGGTAAATCGCTACGTTGTGTTTCCCTAAGTGGAATTTTTACAGAAAACCTGCTATAAGACCGACTAACCAGGAATAAAAGTACAGGAAAAATATTCATGCATGCCTTGAATCAGGGATTCATTTCATGAGCGTAATGAATGATGAACGTTATAAAGTTAATTGTTATTATCACGATATCCCCAATATCCACATTAAACAGACAGCCTGTCGTTTCTGATTAATATCTTTTATATATTTGTTCCATAATCATTTCCATTTTATAGCAGTTTTATCGATATGACGTACTCATTTGTTTATGCGCCCACATTTATGCTATGTTATTCCACAAACAATAGTTTGGTGTTGTCCATCATTCCAGTTTAGTCATGTAGTCTTACTTTCTTCGAGCTCTGGTATTTAACCTCTATAAAAGCTAGTGTGTGTTACCTCACGTCACGCTCGATTTCTCGAAATAGGAGGAGTCATAAAAGTCAAAATGCGTTTATCGAGATAGAATAGTTCGAGTAATGTCTGTTTGTTACGATTTCAGTGACAGGAATGCAAGGAGGCCGTATGGGTGTGTGCTCCATAAAACCTTATAAGTGCAGTGAGTGTTTGTATAATACGCATAAAGTAAAACCGTAGTGTGGGATTCCCAACTCTAGAGCTAAATGCATAAAATTTTTCATGAAAGTAAGAATATCGATTTAATTTTAAATAATTTCTGAACTAAGATATTTACTGTTATATCACCAACGTTTTTAATGTAAAAAAAAATCTTTAATCAACGGATTCTCTAAATTAAGAAATCAACAAATATCTTTCCAGTTTTGTTTATAAATTTCATTTTATACTTTCAATACATAGACCAACAACAATATTTAGGTTATACTTTTGCTTTTGCTGACATAAAAGCCATTGTTGGAAAGTAGTGTTATCAAAATTCACTGTTTTTTCTCCATACCAGGAGTTACAAATCTGATTTTAGCCACTAATTATTCTATGAATACGCCACGAACTTATTTCATGAATGATCTTAATTATGATTGGCTCACTAAAGAAGTTATTGACGTTAGATTGGCTGGACTCTACACGTTTGATTGGCTGGACTGTACTTTTCTGCCTGTTTGATAGACATGCTTGATTTCACCTAATTTATTTACTTCTCTTAACTGTGAAATGTGATGTTAGAGTATTGTATAGGGTACGGGTATCTTAGCTGTGAAATATGATGTTAGAGTATTGTAAACGGTACGGGTATCTTAGCTGTGAAATATGATGTTAGAGTATTGAAAGGGTACGGGTATCTTAGCTGTGAAATATGATGTTAGAGTATTGTAAAGGGTACGGGTATCTTAGCTGTGAAATGTGATATTAGAGTATTGTATAGGGTACGGGTATCTTAGCTGTGAAATGTGATGTTAGAGTATTGTATAGGGTATGGGTATCTTAGCTGTGAAATATGATGTTAGAGTACTGTATAGGGTACAGGTATCTTAGCTGTGAAATGTGATGTTAGAGTACTGTATAGGGTACGGGTGGTAGCGTTTGTTTTGTTATTTTTGACGGGCTGTACTCTAGATACAAAATAAACTTTACCTTAAGAGGACCGAACGGTTTCGAAGTAAAGAAATATATCAATATTATACACATTACCAAAGAATACCTGGCCCGGCATGGCCAAGCGTGTTAAGGCGTTCGACTCGTAATCCGAGGATCGCGGGTTCGAATTTCGGTCGCACCAAACATGCTCGCCCTTTCAGCCACGGGGGCGTTATAATGTGACGATCAATCCCACTATTCGTTGGTTAAAGAGTAACCCAAGAGTTGGCGGTGGGTGATGATGACTAGCTGCCTTCCCTCTAGTCTTACACTGTCAAATTAGGACGGCTAGCGCAGATAGCCCTCGAGTAACTTTGCGCGAAATTCAAAACAAACAAACAAACCAAAGAATACCTGATATTCGATGAGTGATTTATATATACACAGAGAGAAAATTTTCAGTGATATATTTATGATACATATATTTATATGATGACTTATAAAATAATTCTTTCCGTCACCTTTATCTATTAATAATAATTTCCGGGCGATTTTAAAGAAAATAGTACAGTAATATGTCGGTTAGTCAATTACACCATGTCTGCTACTTATGTACCAACGAGGCCTTTCGTGGACACCAGAGCTCTTCAGTTCGGTTGCGATACGACAGGTTTTATTAATTTTGTGGTTTTATCAAGTGAAGTTTGTTTCTTTGTTTGTAATTAAGCAAAAACGATATACAATGGGTATTGAACCCCGGTTTCTAGCGTTCTAAGTTTGTAGACATGCTGCTGTGCCACAAGGGAGAGTGTAAAATGAAACTATAATAATTTGTTCGGCGTAGAAGTGGAGTCAATTAATATGAGCTAACATGCTTCTTATTATTCATGGTATTTCTATTTGATTACTCTGAACTTCGTTAATGTGATTTAAGAACTAATTAATTATAGAAAAAATACTACAAAAAAATATGTTTAATTAAATACTGCATAAATGCAGCGAAACAAGTGTTAAACTGCCCGGCATGGCCAGGTGGGTTAGGGCGTTCGACTCTTAATCTAAGGGTCGCGGGTTCCAATTCCCGTCGCACCAAACATGGTCGCCCTTTCAGCCGTGCGGGTGTTATAATGTGACAGTTAATCCCACTATTCGTTGGTAAAAGAATAGCCCAAGAGTTGGTGGTGGGTAGTGATGACTAGTTGCCTTCCCTTTGGTCTCGCGCTGCTAAATTAGGGACAACTAGGGCAGATAGCCCTCGAGTAAAAGAAACAAACAAGTGTTAATAATATTACATTTGAATAATTTCTGGTTCTGCAACGAGTTAAAGAGATGATTTCAGTATGCAAATATTAAAATGAGCACAAATGAAATAGAAAATTTATTATTATTACTCAAAATGTAGGCCCGGCATGGCCAGGTGGTTAAGATACTCGATTCGTGACCTGAGGGTCGCGGGTTCAAATCCCCGCCACACCAAACATGCTCGCTCTTTCAGCCGTGGGGGCGTTATAATGTAACGGTCAATCCCACTATTCATTGGTAAAAGAGTAGCCCAAGAGTTGGCGGTGGGTGGTGATGACTAGCTGCCTTCCGTCTAGGTTTACGCTGCTAAATTAGGGAAGTTTACGTGTGCTGTAACAGCAAACGCTCTATAGTTGATATGTAAAAAAGTGTGAATTAGTTGTTTTTTATAGCAACCAGGGGACACTTGCTTCATTCATAAGGCGTAAAAAGATTTATTCAACCGTTCTTGAATACAAATAAAGTGATTATGTAAGGTATGCTTAGAACTGAATGTGTTAGTAATAGCATCTTCTAATTTACCTTAGGCCTGGCTTGACCTGGCTATTAAGGCACTCGACTTACAACTTGAGGGCCCGCAGATTAGAATCCCACCCTTAACAAACTTGCCTTTTCAGCCGTGAGGGTGTTACAACGAGAAGGCCAATTCCATTATTCATGAGTGAAGAATAGCCCAAAATATGGCGGTGTGTACTGTATTCTAGCTGCTTTACCTTTGGTCATTCATTTCAAAGTTCAGGTTGACTAGTTCAGCTAGCTCTCGAAAGACTTTATTCAATATTTGATAAATAAACCATTTTTTGGAAAAAAAAAGTTAGCTTTATTCGTATTAATGGTTATAATATCAAATACGAATATCACTGTTATGAATTTGACATTTATAATAAAAAATTTACACTAAATGTTTATCTTAACACATGAAATGAGGAATGACCTAAATAATTTGGGCTCAAACATAGGACATACTTTTCTGTTAATTCATTTTCTTAACTAAAAAGTGAATTTCAGTGACGGAAAAATAACACAGATGTTTAATATATTCTCAGATTTTCGAGTCCTTCTGCAACAGGCTAGTTTCACCGAACTCACGGTTCATCAATGTTACTTGAATAAGCAACGCAAAAAAATAAATTAGGCCTCATATAGTGTTGATATGTAGATTGTTTGTTTGGTTTGGATGTATTGGAAGGTGTATCACCTTTATAACCTAAAATATTTTGTACTAAAAATACGTTTCCTTGTGCATTTACTTATGACACTATGTATTTTTTATCAGTTAATTTTACAGATCTGGCTACTTTAATATATTGGTAAATTTTAGTTGTTATCTGTATGTTAACATTACTCTGATAAGTTGTTCTTGAGGCCTGGCATGGCCGAGCGCGTAAGGCGTGCGACTCGTAATCCGAGGGTCGCGGGTTCGTGCCCGCGTCGCGCTAAACATGCTCCCCTCCCAGCCGTGGGGGTGTATAATGTGACGGTCAATCCCACTATTCGTTGGTAAAAGAGTAGCCCAAGAGTTGGCGGCGGGTGGTGATGACTAGCTGCCTTCCCTCTAGTCTTACACTGCTAAATTAGGGACGGCTAGCACAGATAGCCCTCGAGTAGCTTTGTGCGAAATTCAAAAAAAACAAAACAAACAAGTTGTTCTTGATATTAGGAAAGTATTTAGGTTAAAAAATTATTTAGAAATAAAGATACAAAACCCTACTACCAGGGGGCGATCGAAAGATGGACCTTTCGTTAGCAGGGGTGATGAGGATATTCCAATTTGTCTCTTTCGAAAGCGTTCTCATTTATAATTAGTGCTTATTTAAGCCTATTTTAATATATATATGATATATGAAACGAAAAATAACATTTCTTAAAACTCGTATAACTGTTTAATTAAAATGAGAGAAATTAAAAAATATTTTTTTGCTATTTTAGCTTCTTAATATAACTGCGAAAGGTAGTCCATAATTACGTATTTTATGTTAAAGAGCATACAACCGTTAGACATGGTGGCAGTGATAATTTTGTACACATAACATAATATTCGCTAGTTATTATATTGTAACTTTTTATCGGCCACGAAAATGATAAATAACGAACAGGAACAAAAAAAAAAATACTTATTTGACACGCACACACACAAAAATATCCTTGACCAGACATTAACGAAACTATCTGCAGATAGGGTATACTGTCGTCACTAGTTTTGTATTTAAATCCAGCTTGAACTTTACTAGTTGGTTTCGTAAACATTATATATATAAGCTGATAAGTATAGTTCACGTAGTTAATGAACATTTAACTTCGAAAGGGATTAAAACGCGATTTGTCTATGGTTTGCATTTTGTTGTAGTACCCAATACGACGCAGAGCTGGGCTGTATATCAAACACACATGGCTGTTATGAGGATTACAAAAGCTGGTTTTCAGAGAATATCCACAAGTGCGGTAACTGTACTGGTAACACTAATATAAAGGAGGGAAAAAAACGTTTCGATGGAGAAATTGAATGTGAAACAAGGCAGGAGGTGATTCGACACAATAAGTTTCTTAAGGTTTTTATCCCATGCATAAAGTTATCCCTCGCCCTCTAAAGAACAAGATGTGGTTGGCCCACAGAATCAATATTGTATCAAGATTCTTGTCACTGGGCTCCACTAGAAGTTGCATAAAGGGGAGGGAGACATCTTAAACTTGTCATTGCCAGCTGGGGAGTATCTTCTCTTTCCTGTTGAGCGCATAATCCATCCGGATCTCTCAGGACAACTGGAGTGGAAACTGGCTAGATTAGCCTGGGAGAAGGAATAACTGTGTTGTCTTGTTAGGGTTCTAGCAAACGAAGAGGATTATGGTATTGTTTCTTATTCTTGGTTGTATTGCTAGTGCTTGGAAATGTACGTTATTCTGTGTTTTCATTAAAGTTGTACCTCACACAGAACAATGATATCACAGAAGAACACGAGTAATCCCCAGTTCCAAATACAAGATTAGAGAGAATGTGAAATGAACAAATAAACTGTTATTTGCATAATTTAAAACTACGTCAGCTAAAAGTGTCTAAAAATGACACAGAGTTATAAATCGATGTGGAAAAAAATTAGAATAATTAATTTGTGTTAAACTTTTAATTCGTTTTTTTCAAAGATTTATTATACTTTATGTCCACGGTAGTGATTAAGTTGTCAAAATATGAGCAATACAGCGTAGCACACAATTTTATAAACAATTATAAAAACAAAATATGTGATGTAGCAACAACAAAGTTTTGTGAGTTATAACATAAACATGTCACTGTTTTACCGGGACCAGATGCGTCCATAATCCACTATCAACTTTCACAAACGTTTCGATTAGTTTAACAGTTATTTAAAATAACCTACAGTTCATTAATCAAAACATTTTGATGTCACAGTTTTACCAGGATCAAACACGTTCCAAATCCGCTATTGACTGTGTGTGTGTGTGTAATCTACAAAGTTGCTGAACCGTACTGTTCTGCTCCTGTGTGCTGCTCACGTGGAATATTTGAAATCGATTCGAAGCCTAAAGTTCCATGATTGCTTGGTTCCTAGGATACCGAAATAATATAACACGCTGGAGTTAGCAAGGCGCAAATACGTCACCGAACACCCAGAAACGTGACGCTGGGGTCTTAACGCTTTCTTTCTGTGATTTTTAAATCCAGTAGATTCTGCTAGAAGAATTTTTTTTAAATCTAGTAAGTTCTGCGGGTAGACATAATTCTACTAGTTTTTCAAATAAATACGCGCAGAGGTTGTTTTTTTTTACCACGAAAAAAGGTTGTTGAAGTTGTTCGTAGAATAATCTGTACAAAATCTATTAATAGTTAAATCCATCTTCACGCTGTTGTTTCTGATATGGAAGTAGGCTATAAAAAGCAATACTGCTACTGTTGTAGTACGCTTGCTTCATTTAACGTAATCTGAGGGTCGCGAATTATAACGGGGGCGTTATAATGTGACGATCAATCCCACTATTCGTTGGTAAAAGAGTAGCCCAAGAGTTGGCGGTGGATGGTGATGGCTAGCTGCCTTCCCTCTAGTCTTACACTGCTATATTAGGGATCGCTAGCGCAGAGAGCCCTCGAGTAGCTTTGCGCAAAATTCAAAGTAAACCAAACAATCATTTTACGTTTTATTTATGTTCAACCTACTCTTATTTAAATTTCAATTAGACAACGACTACACGAAATATGCCTTTCAGAAACAGTCGTCCCTGTCCGGTGACTTAGCTGTACGTCTGAATGCTTATCAAGCTAAGATTTACGTTTCGATACCCGTGGTGGATAGAATAGCCTTTAAGTGGCTTTGCGCATACCAATAATAAAACTAGCTAAACTAAAAACATCCAACTGAATTTTAGATCAAAATTTAAATAATGAAGATTCAGTAATATGTCATCGAAATATACTTTTTTAAATAGTAGAGGCGATTTTGAGTACCAATTTTGTATTTCTTGAGGAGCAATAACTCTACTCAAAGAGATACAACGAGTGTTTCTCGAGTGTAAATTTTATCTATGAAAATTGAAAAAATTCAAATCGCTTCATATCATAAATAAATCGACATTTTAAAATTTTTTTTATTGTTTAATTAAGGCCCGGCATTGTCAGGTGGATAGGGCGCTCGCGGGTCGCAGATTGGAATCCCCATCACATCAAACATGCTCGCCCTTTCAACCGTGAGACTTTATAATGTGACAGTCAACCCCATTATTCTTTGGTAAAAAGAATAGCCCAAGGATTAGCGGTTGGTGGTGATGACCAGCTAGCGCAGATTACCCTCGTGTAGCTTTGCGCGCAATACAAACAAACTGTTTAAAAATAGAAAAATGTTACACTACAGATACAACATTTCTGATGGTTATAGTCTATTTCAATATCCAGATCCATGTTTGAATAGAAGAAATGTTACAGTTTGTTTTTAGTTAAATTTAAAGCTACACAAAGGGCTATCTATGCTTTACTCACCAGGGGAATTGAAATCCGGTTTTTAGCGCAGGCATACATACTGCTGTGCTCCGTGGACGTCAGAATGATTCAGTCTAAAAAATACGTAACAGTTTCAATTCAATATCATCTAGACGATTGTTCATCATTTTTTTTTCTCTAGTCATCGATTTTCCGAGTCTGGCAACACGATTGACTATATATATATATATATATAGGTGTGGTTTCGTTTGTTTTGAATTTCGCGTAAAACTACACGAGGGCTATCTGCGCTAGCCGTCCCTAATGTAGCAATGTAAGACTAATCATCACCACTAACTCTTGAGCTACTCTTTTTACCAACGATTGACCGTCACATATAACGCTCCCACGGCTGATAGGGTGGGTGTGTTTGGTGTGACAGGGATTCGAACTCGCGACCCTCGGATTACGAGTCGAGTGACTTAACCACCTGGCCATGCCGGGTCCGTATATATAGGTTCTTCTCAGTTTGTTTCCTGATTTAACGAAGGTTCTGGGACAGTGTTACACATTCAAGTGCATATATTAAATATTGAAATTTATCCATACAAACGACACATGATGTGAGTTTATCATGATAATGTCCATCCAAAGTTTGGGGCCCCCAAGTGGCACAGCGGTATGTCTGCAAACTCACACTCCCAGGAACCGGGGCTCGATACTCGTGGTGGGCAGAGCAAAGATAGCCCACTGTGTAGCTTTGTGTTTAATTCTAAACAAAATTCCTCTGTGGGATAATAATAGATTTTATTCAGTGAGCCGTAATTAAGTACTTGAATAAAAGAAACGAATATGCGATTTTGAAGGACTGTGTTAGTTAAACATTGCAGTGATGGTTTCTGTCCAGTAATACGAAAATATTGAAAGGTAAGAAAAATGCCTTTCTTATTTTCGTCCGGCTTTAAGAAATTCTTATATTATCAGTGTAATAATTCTAAATGTTGGACTTAAGTGGTAAATCCATTCCAAAGTCCATGTTCACATAATTTATTCCATGGTCAAAAGATAAAGAGAAGCTGATACTACAGCATTATACAATTCAGACAAATAATTTTAATTCCAGCTAACGTTACAACAAACTGAAGATCGCTTAATAATAACAATATCGTTGCAAAGTATTTTTTTTATTTTCAATTGTAACTAAACCCTGTGCCACAGAGAAAACAACCAATTAGGTCTATGAAATAAATAGTACCTAATTTCGAGATGCTAACTAAAGGTCAACCGCTAAGAAGCAACCGTCATCTTTCGGCTACGCTGAGATTGATTACAACAGCTATAACCTTCGGTTGTTGAAAGTACGGGACAGGTTCAAGGGCATACAGCTGGCTCGAACCGTGGACTTTAATATGATTCACAAACCGACGGGCTAAACGCTAGACCAGGTCTGACTCATGTTGCTACGCAACCTAGAGATATCCTTGACAACTAATAAGCTACACATGAAACACTACAGATTTATGAAATTTATTCTTGAACGACTAATAAAGTAACCCTTGCATGGCTAGATGATCAGGACAGGAGATCCATAATCTGAGGTACGTTAGTCCAAATCCCAACACTGAAAAACTAACACTCTGATAGCCATTGGAGCTTTATAATGTGACAGTCAATCTCACAATTGTTTGGCAAAGGGCAGCCCAAAAGTTGGCGGTAGGTGGTGTCACTTCCAGTTTGTCATTTCAAAATTAGAGACAGCTAGCGCAGATGCCTTCGGAGCAACTTTGAGGGAAATTCCACAAACAAACAAACGACTAATAAGAAATAATAAAACCGTGATTTACCAGCACGACTTCAAAACTATATTTTTTTACAATTTAGACAAGCTATTACAAGACATGAAGAAGTTAGTTTTGCTTCAGAGAAATCTGAAAATATTGTTAAGGAGATGAATCAAAGAAAATGTGTCTGGAGTAGTTTTAACGTGAACGTGAAAACAGAAATACTTGAAGATTAACACCTAGAAACAACATACACAGGGTTACTTTAATTTTTATTTCTGTCAGGCTAAAAGCCTGTCCGCCGCATCACACCCCAAGACATCGCCATTCACTCCTGTCCAGGCGTGGATATTGTTTCTCTACTTTCTCCAATGCTTTTCTCGGATTTCCGTTTCCTTGTGCGGAATATCTCGACATTAAAACTTTAATAATATTTTAAAACAAAATACTTTTAAAAAAAAAAAACATTCTAAGAAAACTCGATTGGACATAAACTGATTAAACAGTTAAACAACAAACTTTTGTCATGAATTATCTTTAGAGGCGTCTTCGGCTGATCAATACATCACGAAGGTGTTTGAAGACAAGAACTCAAGACTTTCTGAAACGTAAAATATTTTTACCCGACAAGTGCCTTCTACAAACCTGTAACGGATTTCGAAATAACCTACATATGGTAACCTATGATATTATCAAAACATACCAGAAAATCAAGTGGTAGCTCAAGATTTAATAGAAATTAGACTAAGTGACAGGGAAACTACTTCATAGAATAGTATGATAAATATCTTGTATTATTAAGAGATAACAATAGGTTAATTACACTGCACAACAAAGTTTTTGCTTGTTGAACACTGTTGTGTGTTCCTTGTAGATTTTTGGCTGCTGATCACGAAAATCACATACAGATTTACCCATCACGTACCGTTTCATTGAAATCTTCAGTTTTACTACAATGGAAAAATGATATCAGGGCAACTGGAATCCGTCAATGCTTGCTCACTACTGTTGGACACTGCAACAGTATGCACCGTTCATTGAATACAAACGAAAATCAGGAGCAAAACACTTTTCATTATGTTGAACTTAATAGCGTATTAGAAATATAAACGCAATTAAATACGTCATTGCCAGTAAACAGTTAACTGTCTATTTCTCAGAGTTCCTACGTGATGAAGCAAAACCAAAACTGTATTTCTGCATACCCACCAGGTACCTGTCATAATCAGCAAAAACTTTTCAGGAAGCAAAACTTTAAAAAAAAAATTGTTGTGCAGTGAGCTATTAGCTCCAGGATCTAATAGGAACAAAGTGCAAATTAAACGAATTCTGTCTTAAAAAATAACTGTTTTACTGAACAACTTGAAGACGAGACACAATTTTTAAAGTCAAAGAGAATCAATAAACGTATCACGTTTAATAAGAAGATGAAAAAAAAGACAACCTTCTTCCAACTGATAGTATCTACAAGGAGAGTCTGGAAAAGATGAAAGAGAATTTTAAGAAATGATTCCCTGTTAGTTGGTAATAGACAAGAGAGAGAGAGAGAAAAGGAAGAAGATATTCACATTTCCTAAAACCTGTTCGCCCTTTCAGCCGTGAAGACGTTTTAATGTGACAGTCGATTCCAATATTTGTTGGTAAAATGTAAACAGTGGTTAGTGTTGACTATCACTTCAAAATTAGGGTAGATTAGTGCGTATAGATTCCGAGTAGTTTCTCACGATATTCATAAAGCAAACAAACTCTCGAATTACAAACAATCCAATATGTATGGAAAATAAAAGTGAATCTTAAATACCCCCTGTTATGTCGTTTTACCTATGACTGAGTAAAGTATCACAATTAACCAAAGGTGTTCTTACTTTTTATTTTCAACCTGAATCATTCCTTATGCAACATGTGGGCTAAATGTCCAACTGAATCAAACTTTTCGGATTCAAGTAAGGCTGTTCTTAATTTTTTAGCTGTTACTCAGCGAAAAGTGGAGGGAAGAACGGTACCTTCCGCTACCAGGGCGTTGCACGACGTTTAACAGATTAATAGAGTTGTTTGTCTTTATTACAAGTAATATAAAACACTTTGTAAATTTCAAATGATCTAGGGACGGCAGTGATAAAAAGAATGTAAACAGGAATACATGGATAATACAGCTATACATATAGATTATCTCTGAATGACTTCCAATAAATATTCAAATTTAATGCTACACTCTAAAATAGACGAGTACAAAATGGGTACGAAGTCAGTCGATTCGACCGAACTAGTAGCGAGAGTCTATAATAATCAAGAGATATTTTGATTCAACTTGGTTTTCCTTATAAGTAAGTGTCTTTTTTACTCTACATTGATAAATACCATGGAATGATCATAATATTATTATAAAGAAACCGCATACCAGCAGTCATGAATTTACAACTGCAGTAATATTAAAGTAAAGTATTCAAAGTCGTCTAGGGATTACCTAGGCATAAATATATTAATTCTTGCTTTCTTTTTGGCATTGTCATCCATACATTATTCTGCATTTACAAAATATTTTTATCACTTGTCTTGTGATGAATACTGGCGTATTCTATGAATGTGTGTAATAAAATGTGATATTATATGCATTTATTTTTTACACCTTCACCTCATACATAATATAAGAGTTGGATTCATAAAGACACCGATTGTATAGTGTACAAAGCACTGGGTATTCTACACGTTGCAGTCTTGTAATATTCATCTATCATTGCTTTTTAATTCCTGATTCATCCCGTACATAACTTTTTAAACAAAACACCACATTTCTGCACAGAAGCCAACTACAAGGGGTGATAATAATAACATTGTTTACATTACAATTACGATTTCTTTTAATTACTACTAAATTTTTTTAGTCGTTTTTAGGCTTGTTGGGCATAGAAAGTGAGTGACCACCATCTTTTAAAGTACACTTTTCTGTTGTATTAAACCTACTAAGTGCCTTGGCCATCCCAACATATAGAATGTACAGACTCGATGATAATGCACACACATCTTGAGATCCTAAACCTGGCATGCCAAGCATTATAAGCCGGTCTTAGTCCTATAAAGAGATGAAATTAGAAACAACTTTACACCAGACAAGCTTAAAGTTCAAATAAAACCTTCACATATGGAATAATAATATGGATTTAAAGGTTATTAAACATTCAGCATCTCGTAAAAATGTGAAGAAAAGGTGGACATCAGTTTCATTTTTATAGTCAATGCAAGAAAAAACAAACTTCAGAATACCTGATCTTCTGCATTACAGTTGTATTCGTGCAGAAACTATGAAACAATATAAGTGTTAATAGAAATACCCAAGCAGATTCATATCGATTGCCATATGTTCACTGCTCGATAGAAACGTTTCTATTTATACATGATGACGACCTCTGACACGTTTCTGTTGTTGTGCAATCTCTAGAAGACAAAATGGTTACCCTGTAAAGTAATAAAAGTATGAAAAGTAGGAAAATCGATTTTCATTAAGTGATATAATTATCTGCTTAGGCCTGGCATGGTCAGGTGGTTAAGGCACTCGACTCGTAGATTGAGGGTCTCGGGTTTGAATCTCCATCATATCAAACATGCTCGCCCTTTCAGCCGTGGGTTCGTTATAACATCATGTTTAATCACACTATTTGTTGGTTAAAGAGTAGCCCAAGAGTTGGCGGTGGGTGGTGATGACTAGCTGCCTTCCCTCTGGTCTGACACTATTAAATTAGGAACTGTTAGCGTAGATAGCCCTCGAGTAGCTTTGCGCGAAACTCAAAACAATCCAAAACAAAACTAACAACTTATGACCATCTTATGTTTACATCCTCTATACGATCGACCCCGCTATAAGCTAGAGGTTGTACCTCTTAGTTTTGTTTGTTTGTTTGTTTTGAATTTCGCGCAAAGCTACTCGAGGGCTATCTGCGCTAGCCGTCCCTAATTTAGCAGTGTAAGACTAGAGGGAAGGCAGCTAGTCATCACCACCCACCGCCAACTCTTGGGCTACTCTTTTACCAACGAATAGTGGGATTGACCGTCCAATTTTAACGCCCCCACGGTTGAAAGAGCGAGCATGTTTGGTGCGACCGGGATTCGAATCTGCAACCCTCGGATTACGAGTCGAACGCCTTAATATACGTCGCCTTGCCGGGCCGTCTTGTTTTGTTTAAGTATTAAAAGATCTAAAAAGATCTCCATTAAACAGCTATCCCGCTGGCACAGCCGTAACTCCAAGAAATCGTAGTGATTCACCTCGGTGGACACAGCAGATAACCTGATGTGGTTTTTCTATAACACACATTAAAGAGCTCCTTTAAAATAAACAGAAACACTTTTTTTTAATGAACTTTTGCTGAATAAATTACAATTGATATAAACACGAAAATTAAGCTGAAGTTGAATGGTCAGGTTATATTTGAAACTTTATTGATTAAGATCGACCACAGTAAATAATTTATGTGGCTACTAATAAAAAATGAAATACTAAGTAACTGCACTGGACACATATAAAAAATAAAATGTACTTAATGAATGATTATGTTAGATTTTGATATTTTGGGTGTGCAAACATTTCACTTCGTGCTTATAAACACATCCGTATGCTATATATTAGTTCGGTTTGTTTCGAGTATTTGCGCAAATCCACACAGAGAATATTCGGATTATCCCTCTCCAGCTTTGAACCGGTGAACGAGATGAGGAAATGCAGCTAGCTAGTCATATCACCAACCTTAAACCATACAGTTACTCTTATCAGTTAATAGATTTAGGCATAACCTTTATAGCACATCCCAAAGTAAAGAGTGTGATATATATATATATATATATATATATATTTTTTTTTTTTTGTACAAATAGGACACGAGACGGGAGCCCTCGTATCCACTTCCGGTATATAAACCACTAAACTACATTTATCAAAATTTTGTTTCAATGAAAATAAATAAAACGAATTAAAGACATTAATTTAAGTTCGGATACTACATAATTTGCGAATTGGAAAAGTGGATTTAGACTTATTAATCTAGAGAAATACTATATGAGAAGTGACCTTTGACACTAAGCAGTAAAAACAAAAAGGTTTCTGTGTATGGATGTTTAGAATTAAGCGCAAAGCTTTGCAATGGGCTATGTGTGCTCTACTCACCATGGGTATCGAAACACGGTTTTTAGCGGTGTGAGTCCGCATAATATAGGTCCGAAAGATGCAAAGTAATAATGTATCATTGAGTGTCTTTTGAAATAATTTAACTTTTTTTAAAGCTTTACTATATCTTTGAATTTTCAATAATTCAGTGTGAAGAGATGTAATAAGATCAGGAAAATATGCAATTAAAAAAAAGTCATTCTGAAATGTCTAGACAACATTTAAATTTGTGTTCTTCAGAAATTACCTACAACATTTCTTAGTCTTTCGTCCCCCAGTGGTTCAGCGGAAGGTGCGTGTCAATGAAATAGATTTATTTCAAATCTGTAAAATATTTTCTCTCTAATTACCCAGAAAATAACAGGTAAAACAATAAATATATTACTTTATCCAATGGCAAAGCCATTCGTATGAGCTTAATTAGCATAAGTGTTTCCATAAGATATATGTGTATAAAATATCAGCATTTCGCTATCGTAACGACTGAATAAGGATTATCTCTTTGGTGTTTGAGTTCAAAGGTCACCGATGATTACAGAAGGCAACTAGAATTTCTCCCAAAAACATTAAACAGTTAGTTTGTTTTGATTTTCGCGCAAAGCTACACGAGGACTGTCTGCGCTAGCAGTTCCTAACTTAGCAGTGTAAAACTAGAGGGAAAGCAGCTAGTCGTCACCACCCATTTCCATACTCTTGGGCTACTCTTTTACCAAGGAATAGTTGGACTGACTGTCACATTAAACGCCCCCACGGCTGAAAGGGCGAACATGTTTGATGCGACGGGGATTCGAACCCACGGCCCTCAGATTACGATTCGAATACCTTAAACACCTGGCTATGCTGAGCCGACATTAAACAAAACGATATAGCATCTTGGTTCTTAAAACTCTAAACAGGTTAATAAACGTAAGAATCAAAATATTACACGTGTAATATGATAGATTCTCTCAAATTAACACTACACTATAATTCATATTCTGTGTAATTCAAATAACTATCGTAATATTGTGTGGTTTCATATTTCATTTTTTTTTTCAACTTTTTTTGTTACTGAACTGAACTAGTATGTTTCTAGTTGCATATTCTTTTTGTGAAAATGGGTCTGGCATGGCCTAGCGCGTTAAGGCGTGCGCTTCGTAATCTGAGGGTCGCGGGTTCGCGCCCGAGTCGCGCCAAACATGCTCGCCCTCCCAGCCGTGGGGGCGTTATAATTGTACGGTCAATCCCAGTTTTGTTGGTAAAAGAGTAGCCAAAGAATTGGCGGTGGGTGGTGATGACTATCTCCTTCTCTCTGGACTTACACTACTAAATTAGGGACGGCTAGCACAGATAGCCCTCGAGTAGCTTTGTGCAAAACAAACAATCAATGTGAAAATATGTTAGTTTTCTAAAACACTTTTACTTCTGCGTTAGAATATACAAGATAATTAAATTGAAAGAATTATTTTCTGAATTACCTTTGTTAAGTGACCAACAATACGAAATAATGCATTACGAAAACCTCACAGAAACATCACAACACGTTTTATCTGACTTCTCACTTTGGAAACCCCATAAATCATATTTTTTTATCTTGACATAGTTAAAGATGACATAAATTGTCATGGGCGCTCTCATCTTCGAAGTGAAGAATACAAGTGACGCCCCCTAGTGGCAAAGCGGTATGTCTGAGGACTAACAACGCCAGAAACTGGATTTCGATAATCGAGGTGAGCGTAGTACAGATAGTCCATAGAACATTTTATCGACAATTCACGATGAGGGAATTAATTCTGTGTTGATACATAGATACGCTTCACTTGACGGGAAGCTAACTAGCTTCTTCACGCAATCGTCCCCCCCCCCGATACAGCGGTAAATCTACGGATTTACAACACTAAAATCGAGGATTCGATTCCCCTCAGTAAACCTAGCAGATAGCCCGATGTGGTTTTTCTATAAGAAAACTTTTCACACTTAAGTTTTCCCTGACGAAAATATCTAATATCCTCGTAGTTAATTCACTGGAGTTAAACGGTTTGCGATGTTTGAAATCTATAAACGTTACTGATCAAATATTTGCAGCTTTCTGATTAATAAACGTTTATCAGAGTTATAGCTTCTAATGTTTATAGTGTACTATATAAAACTGTCTCCACGATGCGTTGGTAACCTTTCATTAGCACGAGAGAATATTTCCTAGAAATCTCAGCTAAAGCAACGATACTGGTATCTTAGATACCAGCACTGTACAATGTTGATTCTCACACTCGAGAATCTTCTATAAATTTAGAGAACAGGTGGGACTTTCGCAATACACATTTAACAATACACGTTACGCGCAATTCCAAATACATATATAAATTCAATTAAAACAAACAACGATATTAAAATAAACATACATTAGTAAAGTTGTCACAATACCTATAGGCGGTGCATCACGGATAGCCCAGTATGTATCTTTTCGCTTAACAACAAACAAACGACTTTGTGTGTGCTTCTGAATTAACAAAACAGAGAGCAGTAAACATATATATATATATAATCAAAGCTTTTGGATTTGATGCTAATTTATTAAAATACTTAAGAAATTGGATTCTAACTGTAATGAAACTAATTATTTTTGTTAAGAAAGTGCAGCTCATAAATCATAGCGTTCTTGTTGTTGTGGTGAAATAATTCGATTTACATCTTGAAGTAAGTGAAGGAATCACATACTTATTACCTGATGCTGATAACAAAAAAGGAAAAGAACACCACTCCAACCAAAATGGAGCAACGTCAAAGAAAATAATCGATACGTTTTCGATGGGAAATATCTGAACCTGCGTAGGGGTCGAGCACTCCATACGTTGCATACTCCTTATTTAACATACGTTATAAGAAAGTTGTTGTATGTTTAATATCTACGTACATGACTAGACTCTTAATAAACGAAGGCTATCTGCGCTAGTCGACCCTAATTTAATAATGCAAGACTAGAGTGAAGGCAGCTAGTCATCACCACCCACTGCCAACTCTTGGGCTACTCTCTTACCAACGAATAGTGGGATTGATGGTGACATTATAACGCCCCCATGACTGAAATAGATGAGCATGTTTTGAGTAACAGGAATTCGGACATTCGACCGTCAGATTACGAGTTGAATGCAAAGCTACTCGAGGGCTATCTGCGCTAGCCATCCCTAATTTAGCAGTGTAAGACTAGAGGGAAGGCAGCTAGTCATCACTACCCACCGCCAACACTTGGGCTACTTTTTTACCAATGAATAGTGCGATTGACGTTTACATTATAACGCCCCCACGGCTGAAAGGGCTAGAATGTTTGGTGTGACGGGGATTCGAACCTGCGACTTTCAGGTTACGAGTCGGGAGCCCTAATCACCTGGCCATGCCTGGTCCTGTTGAAAGGTTTTATGAATTTAAAATGTTATAACTTTTTAATATCCGTTACAACTTGCACTGGATTACCATAAAATATTTTGAAGTAAAACAAAACTCAATTATAATAAGAAAATTATACCTCTAAACCACTTAACAAATAAACAGTCACCGTATAACTGAAATTGATTTGATAACAAAAGATAAATAAATAGGGGTGATCTTTTAGTAAGGGAATGTTTTGCATATATTCAGTATTTCAACCCCTGTAATACATGTACATCAATTATATTCCTCTTGAAAAATGCTACACTTCATCAGTTTTATGTTTCAACGTATGAGATAAAGCTTAGCCTATATCACTAATAAACAATTTTGTTAAAAATTACTTCCATAAGTACATTTCAATAGCTCAGAAAACTCGCTGAGTTACTCATAATGCAAGCACTAATAATTACCTAAAGAAGTAGAATTCCGTTTTGTAATATCTACAAGAATTATAAGAAATTAAAAGCATCAGACATTTCAAGTGGAAATTTCCGTCTTAATATTCCAGTTGAGAGTTTTCTCCAAAATGTATAATTCATATCATAAAAATAGCATGAAAATGGAATCGCCAGTATCAATACTTAAAATGCTAAAACAAAACTCAAGTCACCAGCACGGATGTTTCAAATTTTAAGAACATAAAAAAATTGAACCCCTTGATTCGATATGTCATACAATAAGGTCGTAAAATAGAACCCCAATAATCGATATATCATATAATAAGGATATAAAATGTGTTTATGTTTTCTTATAGCAAAATCACATCCGGCTATCTGCTCAGCCTACCGAGGGGAATCGAACCCCTGATTGTAGCGTTGTAAATCCGAAGACATACTGCTGTACTAGCGGGGGGCAAGGATATAAAAATAGAACCTTAAATTGATATGTCATATGATTAGGACAAAAATAGAAGCCATATAAAAGATATAACACGGACATAAACATGGAACCCTCTAGAACTCATACAGTACATAATAAAGCCATAAGCATGGAACCCCTAAAATCGATACAGTACGTAATGAGGACATAAAAATAAAGAAATTTCTCAAAAACCGTTTCTGTGTTTTTATTATTTGTATCTTTGTTGTTGAAAACATAAGTCATTATCTTAATATTTGTAATAAGAGGTAACGTTGTTCTGAAATCATAGCGAAAACACATCATTCACATATGAAAGGCTTACTTTGAAGCCGTTCTTTTATGAAATTTTGTTGGATGACGCATTTTGCGTCGTAATTTACTAATCAAATTAGCTGTGTAAAGTATATCCACCTATACTCTTGAAACAGGGAAATATTTCAAGTTATGTTTTCTACATTTGCTTTCCAAAAGAAAGAAATAACGGTTTTTTTCATTCTGCTATACTATAAGTATTACACAAAATGTACAGCGAAATACATTATCTATCTTCTACAAAGCTTAAAATTTATCTCCATTTCAAAAGAGCTATGTTTAATTATGTATACGTGTTCATTGCATTTTTATATATATATAAATATTAATTTTATCGTAAAGCTACGCTCAGGCCTGGCCCGGCATGGTCAAGTATGTTACGGCGTTCTACTCGTAATCCGAAGGTTGCGGGTTCGAATCGCGGTCGCATCAAACATGCTCGCCCTTTCAGCTGTGGGGGCGTTATAATTTAACGGTCAATCTCATTATTCGTTGGTAAAGGAGTAGCCCAAAGGTTGGCGGTGGGTGGTGATGACTAGCTGCCTTCCCTCTAGTCTTTCACTGTTAAATTAGGAACGGCTAGCGCAGATAACCCTCTAGTAACTTTGCGCAAAACTAAAAAAACAATAAAAAACTTATTTTCTTTAAGATGTTCAGACAAGAAAATGTGACATAAAAAACAAAATATTATTCACAAATTAATATGAAGTCCAATTTATCATTCATCTTTTCTCAGTGAGTTTTATCAGTCAGAAAAGTTCCACTCCCTCATCAGAGACTCTGGAGAATGCAAAGTACCCTACCCCTTTTCTACCATCCAAAAAGAAGACAGACTGGTGTTATACTGTATATTATGTGAAGGGTGTATGAGTTGCACTTTACGAATTGCAGTAAGCTTATATTCATACAGGATATGACGGGTACGTATCACTGATGGTGTTAATTTATTCTTTTAAATTATTCATCATAGAAGTTGTTTAAGATACTAGAATTTTATGTGAAGCCTAATCCATCATTCAGTTTACCACCACTCGTCACTGATTATATCGGTTTCTCCCTCTCTTGAGTATCTCAACATATTCTAGTATCTTAAACAGCTCGTCTACAGAATAATTTAGAAATATTAATTAGTGAGAACAAAATAGGACACAAAAAACATTTTATGTGTAAAGTTTGCATTCATTATTATGAGGTTAAAATCATTATAAAAACAAATAAAAAACATGAGTGTGTGAAATGTCCATCATCTGAATCATTTGTGTTTATGTGACAACAGTTTTACGTTCTAAAGGCAGGGACAAAACTTGTCGGTGTTTATACAACAATATCATCTTGTTGATGATGAGAAACCCACTTGGAATAAAATTGTATCTGAGTATGGGTATTAACACTGTTATTAATAAAGCAAAGAGCAACGTTTCGACCTTCTTAGGTCATCTTCAACCTAAAATACCAGCCCGTTCTGAGATACAATATAATCTTCTCAAGGCAAAAACAAAACATGTTAATGTCATTGTTATGGAAATCGGTATTTTATAGACCTTATATATGTGTATCTTAAGTCACAGAAACATTTATAATTTATGGTTCATTTAAGCATTCTCTGCGACTAGAACTATTGTATAAATTTATAATTAGTCGGATCCGCAAATGTGACATTTACAGAAACAAACAGTTATAGATTATAACTAACTGCAGTCAGAGGTAGTTCAAGATATCATCTTACCTCTAACTGAGGGCAACTTGTTTCTGACTTAGTCTTTTTAAACTTAGAGTTCAAATATTCCTCACTGGCGATGGAGTGGTTTGTTTGAATTTCGCGCAAAGCTACTCGAGAGCTATCTGCGCTAGCATTCCCTAATTTAGCAGTGTAAGAATAGAGGGAAGGCAGCTAGTCATCACCACCCACCGCAAACTCTTGGGTTACTCGTTTACCAACGAATAGTGGGATTGACCATCGCATAATAACGCTCCCGCGGCTAAAAGGGCAGCGTATTTGGTGTGACGGGGAATCGAACCAGTGGCCCTCAGATTACCAGTCGAGTTCCTTAACCACCTGGCCATGCCGGGCCGTGAGTGTAAACAGAAGCTTGGGTTAATAAGAAAGAGTACAAAAAGCCAGGTATTATTTGATAGAGAAAGTAATGATATTAAACTGAATGTGAAATTGGCTTCAAATGCCTCATAGAGAAACCCTTGTAGAAATATATTGGTGAATATACGCATTATGAGGTACATAAGTAGATTGTATAATCACACATTTGTTTCTTACAAATGTTCTTTATGATCAGTTTCTGCTCATTCCACAGTCAATTCATAATGGTAGGTGCTGTCTGTTGTCTGGAACTTTGGGAAACATTTAGATTTCTCCCTGGTCTACTTTCCATATCTTGTTCTGTCTATTCGTTTGTTGCTAGAAACAAATTTTTCACTGCTTCTTGGTTAAATTTTGTTGTTCTTTGCTTGTAGCTTACAGAATATTTTTATTCCTTCTATTTTCGTTGTTTTCTGTTTCTTCCAATTTTAAAGTGGGAATTTGTTCAACGGTCTCTTTTTGTTACTTGCAAGTTTAATGTCTAAATAAGTTTAATCATGTCCATATGTCTACAGATGCATGTCTACTTTAGCTGTCTCTTCTATTATTTTACACAATACACATAACCGTTTAAAACGTATATTCTACCCCAGTTTCTATAGTATGTCAGGTTTTATTACTTTCCTGGGTCCCTCAATGGAACAGTGATAAGCTTATGGAATCGCAACCTTAAAATGCAGGGTTCAGTTCCCCGCAGAGGATACAATGGTTAGTCCATGTGCTTTTACTTTGAAAAAACCAACCAATAATCCAGAAGACTGGGAGGATACTTTGCAGACGAACGTTAGTTTCAAGTTTATATCTAGA
Source organism: Tachypleus tridentatus (assembly GCF_004210375.1). Classification (NCBI taxonomy): domain Eukaryota; kingdom Metazoa; phylum Arthropoda; class Merostomata; order Xiphosura; family Limulidae; genus Tachypleus; species Tachypleus tridentatus. The sequence continues at coordinate 3,369,774 of NC_134831.1, read as the reverse complement.
CAGAGATCGACATTGAATAGAAGATGAAATGAAATATTCAAAAAAATGTCGTAATTCTGACGAATGAAATGCTTTTCGCATGAAATAAATAATTTAAAGTTATTCTAAAATCTTTTATAACCAATAAAAGTCATATTTTCGAGCGCCATTTTCTTTAAACCGTATATTTTGTGTTTAGTTAATATGTTTAAATTTAAACCAAATTGTTGCACTGTTTTTTGCACTAAATAATTAAACAATCGTATTTATTGCACAGTTTTATGTACTTCCTCGTGAACCCAGTTTTCGGTTATTTATATGAATGATAAAATCTTCAAATGTTTGAAAAATTCCGGTTAAATAATTATTTATTTGAATTACACGCCAATCGTGTAAAACGTATTCAATTACGCTTGGTTTGATACCAGTTACTTGTAAAAACGGGCATGGCCAGGTGGGTTAAGGCGTGCGACTCGTAATCTGAGGGTCGCAGGTTCGCATCCCCGTCGCGCCAAACATGCTCGCCCTCTCAGCCGTGGGGGCGATATAATGTGAATCCCACACTTCATTGGTAAAAGAGTAGCCCGAGATTTGGCGGTGGGTGATGATGACTAGCTGCCTTCCCTCTAGTCTTACACTGCTAAATTAAGGACGGCTAGCACAGATAGCCCTCGAGTGGCTTTGTACGAAATTCAAAAAACAAACATTTGTAAAAAATTGGATTTTGCTTCTTTTTAGGGTTAACGTAAAGTGTTTAAACCATATATGTTTAAAACATTAAAAGGTAAAATATCTTAGTCAAAATATTTGTACTTATGACAAAGCTACTAAGACAATTAGGCACCATCCATAACTTTATTTGTACTTATGACAAAGCTACTAAGACAATTAGGCACCATCCATAACTTTATTTGTACTTATGACAAAGCTACTAAGACTATCAGACACCATCCATAACTTTATTTGTACTTATGACAAAGCTACTAAGACAATTTGGCACCATCAATAACTTTATTTGTACTTACGACAAAGCTACTAAGACTATCAGGCACCATACATAACTTTATTTGTACTTATGACAAAGCTACTAAGACTATCAGACACCATCCATAACTTTATTTGTACTTATGACAAAGCTACTAAGACTATCAGACACCATCCATAACTTTATTTGTACTTATGACAAAGCTACTAAGACAATTTGGCACCATCCATAACTTTATTTGTACTTATGACAAAGCTACTAAGACTATCAGACACCATCCATAACTTTATTTGTACTTATGACAAAGCTACTAAGACTATCAGACACCATCCATAACTTTATTTGTACTTATGACAAAGCTACTAAGACAATTTGGCACCATCCATAACTTTATTTGTACTTACGACAAAGCTACTAAGACTATCAGGCACCATACATAACTTTATTTGTACTTATGACAAAGCTACTAAGACTATCAGACACCATCCATAACTTTATTTGTACTTATGACAAAGCTACTAAGATTATCAGGAAGCATCCATAACTTTTATTTACTAACCTGAGAAAAAGTAGCCAAGGATTAGCACCCTCTCAAACAAAGGGATTGACTGTCATTCTTATAAAACAGATAAAAGTGCAGGGAATAATTTATGATATCGTATGGATTTAAACCAAGTTCACTAACTAGTGTTCATTCAAATCACGTGGTAGTTAACTTGAACTTCGTGCTTATTATTAGAGAATCTCTAGCATGTTTTATGAGTGGATCATAACTGGTTATTCGTTTATTGCTGACTTGTAAACAGATTAAAACCCTAACAAAACTTGTATTTTTTTCCCATTAGAACATTAGATAAAGATTTCACTTTCTCACAAGTTAAATGCTGATTTTTCTCAAGTGCATCCTTACCTGTGAACACAACATTCTTCTCTTCTGCATGATGACTCTCGAAGTGTTTGAAGCACTTCGCTTTCAAGTTAATCCTAGAAAGTTACAAACGGATCTAACTACAAAAGTTGCTAAACTTTGATTTCGACGCTCTGAACTAACAGGCAAGGTTTCAAACTCGTTTTCCTCTCAACTGTAGAACTAAATTTTTACAGTAATTTCTATAACAAACTTTTAGAGACGATAAGGTCAAAGAGGAACTATATCAAACAGAAAGTGGTTATTGGCCATTACTTGAAGCAGTAACGTATACAATAATAATCAGGAGTTTTATCCTCTTGATCCAGCATGATCAGGTGGTTACAGCGCTCGATTCGCACTGTGAGGGTCGCGGCTTCGAATCCCTATCACATCAAGTATGCTCACCCTTTCAGCCATGGGAGAGTTATAATGTGAGAGCCAATCTCACTATTCGTTGGTAAAAGAGTAACCCAAAAATTGGCGGTGGGTGGTGACGACTAACTGTTTTCCCTCTAGTCTTACATTGATAAATTAGGAACGACTAGCACAAATAGCCCTCATGTAACTTTGCGCAAAATACAAACCAAACATGCTAATAATACAAGTTTAATTCTGTTCACACGTATATTTTAAAAAATATGGGAGCGCTATTTTTCATTAAATTTAAATAATTCTGTAAAGGTCTTAATTCTAAATTTTCATCGTTTTAATTTAATACCTAATAAGTATTTTATGGCTGAACTTTACAGATACTTAGCAATTTAACGTTATACATGTATAGAATAGTTACAATGTGTGTAAATAATTACTTTAAGTAATGCTTTTAAAGCATAGTAGCAGTAAATAATAAATTGGAAGTGTTAAAAGGATTAGAGATGTCGAGAAATGATGGAAATTGCTGAAAGAAATCTGTGAATCAAACAACCCCAGTTACAATACCACCAGTTCAAAGAAGATCATATTTTGAATTTTATGGACAAAAGAAGACAAAGTAGAAATAATAAGGAAGAATACAATTGACTAAGTTGATAAATACTAGAAAAATGCACACAAACAAAGAAGAAATGGTTAAATGACAGCTGAAGGATTTTCCAATCTAAAACTATTTACAAGAGGATTGACCAAGTATGTGGAAAAAAAATGAGTTCATCAACAAATTGTCTAAAATAAAAGGATAGAGACATCATCATGAAAGAAAAGGTCTTGAAGAAAAGGTCAAAATACATCAAGAAACTTTATAATGATGAAAGATTTGACAATTTACATCTAGGAACAGTTCTGAGGATCCTCCTGTTTTGAAAGAAGACGTAAAAATGCAATAAAGAAAAGTAAAAATGGAAAAGCCCCTGGACAAGCCAACATTACGATCGAAGTGATTGAGGGATTAGGTGAATTTCTAATTGAGCCGGTTACAAGTGTATTTTAAATATCATCTACGTAACGGACCACATCTCAATAAACTTATCAGAATCAATATACTTAGCATCACCAAAGAAACTAGATGCAACTGACTGTGAGCTATATCGAACAACAACTAAGTGTTAAAGATTTCATCAAAAACAACAGATTTGCACCACTCCTATTATAATGGCCCTAATGGCACGGTGGAATGTCTGCGGACTTAAACCGCTAGAAACTGGGTTTCAATACCCGTGGTGAGAAGAGCACAAATAGTCCATTGTCTAGCTTTGTACCTAATTACAAACAATCAAGCATAGTATAATATTGAATAATAATATTATTACAAGAAAAATACGGATACACAACTAAGTTAAAAATCACAGGTTTTTAAGGTTTTTGATGACACACTAATTTTGTACCATTTTTTCCTCAAAATATTTTTGAAACAAACGAAACTTTAGAATAAGTTTCGGAAATAATTATTAAAAAGTTATTGATGGTGAATTTCTCCATGTGGCTGAAAAAGGTACCGACAGACGTGTTTCTTCAATTATTCGTGTTTCGAAGCAAAAAAGTAGCTAAATCAGCAGTGTGACGCTGGAGGGAAGTCAACCAGTCATCATCACCAACTATCGCCAACTCTTGAGCTACTGTTTTACAACAAACAGTAAGATTGCGCGGAATGTTATAACGCTCCTACAGCTCTGAAGGGCGAGCATGTTTGGTGTGACGGGATTTCGAACCCATGACCCTCAGATTAAGAGTCGAGAGCTCGAACTGCTTGGACATGCCGGGACAATTCACTTTGAGAAGTGTGTGTTTGTGTGCTTACTAAAGTTACTAATTTACTAAGACGATCAGGCACCATCCATAAATTTACTGGCCTGAGAGAAATTAGCCAAGGGCCAGCACCCTCTCACACTGAGGGATTGACTGTCACTCTTATAAAACAAAAACAGATAAAAGTGCAGGGAATAATTTATGATATCGTATGGATTTAAACCAAGTTCACTAACTAGTGCTACAGGGTCCATATTTTTTTTTGTTGTTGTTGTTTGGAATTAAGCAAAAACTACAGGAAGGGCTATCTGCTCACTCCGTGTATCGAAACCCGGTTTCTAGTAGTGTGAGTCCACAGACATAGCACGGTGACACCGTGGGACCAGGGCCGATCTGTGACCTCTAAAAACTAATATAATTTATTGAGACAATCATATGTATTTAATATTTTAATTTGAATGACAGAAGCTTTTGGTGTTGTATTGTAGTTTCATAAGGCAGTGTATTATTCAACAACAACAACAAATTCTGTTAACCTGGCACTGACATGCTTCACCTTTCAACCGTGGAGGCATTTTCACTTGACGGTCAATCCCACTATTCGTTGGTAAAACAATAGCCCAAGAGTTGGACTTCTCTCTACTCTTTCTTTGCTAAATTAAGAGTGGTTATCGCAGATAGTCTTCGTGTAACTTTGCGCGAACTTTCGAAACAAACCACTGCTTAGCGTGCCACTTTTATAATAGTATATTTGCTAAAACCTCTGCTGCGAAAATATCCAACAATCGTGTAGCCTTAAAATGGCGCCGAACAATGGTTAACTTTTACGTCCCTCCTCAGTTTTTAGTTGCTTTTTATTGCTGCAATATTGTTAAGTTTTGCTTTGTAATAATTGTTGGTCTACAGTGTTGTGAGAACATTGAGCCTTGGATTTGTATTATGTTTTAACCCTAATTATATCGGTCACCATAGCTCTTAACCTTCAGCAAACGTATGCCGTTTTCACTTTCTCTGTACTTGTCACACGTACGTTATTTACCATATTTAACGCGAATGTTATTTCGTAGTTTTAATTTAGCTAAAATATTGTATTTTCTCAACAAACAGTTTCGCGTGTGGTTTGATGTGTGTGGGTGTGCGAAATGAAGAAGTTTGAAACATGCGACAACGAATCTAGCGATCGATAAATGGTTCTCACAGATTCAGTCAACTCTGTTATATGGGCAAACCTACAGAACTGGGTGTACGACGCGTAAAGTAGTAACTTATAGCGTATACAACACGTGACGTACTAATTTAAATGACTCAAATAAAATGCTTGTGTTAATGTTGAAAAAAATATTACCTGGTAATAAGTTGTTGGGTGTTTTTTTTTTCCTTTCTTTCATTTATGGCCTAGCGCGTAAGGCGTGCGACTCGTAATCCGAGGGTCGCGGGTTCGCGCCCGAGTCGCGCTAAACATGCTCGCCCTCCCAGCCGTGGGGGTGTATAATGTGACGGTCAATCCCACTATTCGTTGGTAAAAGAGTAGCCCAAGAGTTGGCGGTGGGTGGTGATGACTAGCTGCCTTCCCTCTAGTCTTACACTGCTAAATTAGGGACGGCTAGCACAGATAGCCCTCGAGTAGCTTTGTGCGAATTCCCAAACAAACAAACAAACAAACAATCTTTCATTTAAACAAGAGGGAATTCTCAATAGCCGCGGCACTTGAAATTATTTCAGGCAGAGTTCGAGTAAATTAATCTATGAAACCTAGGGCGTAGTCACATATACTACCTAAAAGGTTTAACCTTCTGAGTCCAAAACTGTAATTTGATCAAAAATTGGTAAAGAGGAGACAAAGCTATGAAATAAAAGTCGTACTTCGAAAAAAAAAAAAAACCAACAAAAAACAAACAAACTCAGAGCCGTTTTATGAGCTACTATGTCGCGGCAAAAACATATATAGGTTATGATTCAGAAACAACAGCATCTACAAATTATGAAAGCATTATGAAAAAACATAGTAGAATATCTTTGGCCCTCACGTGCACTTCTTCTTTCACCACTAATCATTATTATTCAGCGGACCAGTTCGTAGTTTATTTGTAAAAGTTTTTTTTCCTTCACCCAAACGTGCAACCAAAACATTAGGCCTCATGTATTCATTTTGTTTGCTTCGCTCTCTCAAGACGTTCTGACGAACCGTGAATATGTCAAAACTAGTCTACTGCATAGGAGTTGTAAATTAAAGAATAATTTGACAGTGTAATGTTTATAAATATCGACTGGTTTGGTTTACTTTGAATTTCGCGCAAAGCTACACGAGGGCTATCTGCGCTAGCCTTCCCTAATTTTGCAGTGTGAGACTAGAAAGAATGCAACTATTCATCACCACCTACCGTCAACTCTTGGGCTAGCTACTCTGTTACCAGCTATGGGATTGACAGTCACTTTGTAACCCTCCTAAGGCTAAAGAGGCGAGAATGTTTGATGTGACGAGGATTTAAACCCGCAACCTTCATGCTGGACCAATCAATAATGAGAAACAGTGTAGGAAGATGTTAACAGATGAGTGTTGAAAAAGGGTAATACAATGCACCCCCACATATCCACCACTTTTTTCGATATCTCTTCCTACAAAGTTATCCTGACCATCATATATTATACCATGTCGAGCACCCGAACCATCTGGCCATATCGGACCGTGATGGATGTCGATACCCATAGTACCACAAAAACCGATGTAATAATGGAATTATTTTATATAACTTTAAAATTAAATAAATAACACGAAAACTTCACTGAAAAAACTGTTCATAAAATATTTCCATTTTAACTAGTAAAACAAACAACGACATACGAAGATTCTTTTAAAGTATTATGATTGGTAGTTTGTTTTTGAATTTCGCACAAAGGTACACGAGGGTTATCTGTGCTAGCCGTCCCTAATTTAGTAGTCTGTGCTAGCCGTCCCTAATTTAGTAGTGTAAGACAACTAGTCATCACCACCAACCCACAAATCTTGCGCTACTCTTTTACCAACGAATAGTGAGATTGAGCATCACATTATAACGCCCCCACGGCTAAATGGGCGAGCATGTTTGGCGCGATGGGGATGCGAACCCGCGACCCTCGGATTACGAGTCTCACGCCTTAACACGCTTGGCCATACCGGGCCATGAGTGGTAGTTCTAATTAATCAAAACTAAAGTAGAATTATTATAAAGATATATTAATTAAGGCTTCTTAGTTTCAGTCATCGTTATAGAAGTCCATCCACTAGTCCGTTCCAAGAACAAAGTTACTGTTAAAACTCAACGAACTGTAATAACCTTTTTATTGTTCAATTTATGTAGTAACGTAGATGTAATAAACACTAAGAAACGATCATAAAATGCCAGGGATATACTTTATTTATTCAACGCTTCGGCTTACAGCTTTTTCGAAGGTACTAAGAAGTTGTAAATGTGTTTTTGTTTTCTTAAATGTTTTGGCGGGGGTGAGTTTATAGGTTAAGAACGGACTCCCCTTCCCTCTCCAGGTTTGGGTTACTTCTTCCAAGACCACTTTTATGTCACAGCAAAAGTTCAAAAGCTGTTTACTTCAAAAGGTTAATATTCCAGCCAGTGACGATCTCGGCTTTAGCTAGCCTGATTACCAGGCAAGATAATATAGTTTCAGACACTGAAATAGTTATTTAAGTAAATAAAAAAAAATCTATATATTAATAATGTATAAATTCTGGCCCTATGTTTTGTTCATTCTGATATAATTTTTTTTTCAATAACGTATTCGTTGCTTGTAGCTTACTAGTTGTTTACCAGACGTGAAGTCTATCAACAGGCCAGGATATTTATTCATTACGAGGGTTTATTACGTCATACAGTTACTAAGCAACAGTGTGGTATGGCTATCTCGATCGTCTTGTTTCAAAGTCAAGATGGCGAAGCTATTATTGTTAAATTAATTTTATACAAGACTTTATACTTGTTAGTCTAACATTATTTGAAAAAAATACTCAATGTATTCCTTGAACTAAGATTCAATTATTGTGTTTCATGCTTACATACGTTTAGGAAAAGAAAAAAATTAATTTTTAAAGTTTATTTTTATGATGTAAAAATCGGGCTTTCAAACAAACCACCTTTTATTTTACCTCTTGTGTGGTTTTTGTACGAACATTAACCTTTAACTTCAAGTTTAACTCTAGAATAAAAGGGACGAGATTGTAAGAGGGACACAGTATCGTTTAAAACTAGGCCAAGCATGTCCAGATGGTTTTAGGTTCGCAGGTTCGAATCCTTGTCGCACCAAACATGCTCGCTCTTTCTTTTACTAACGAATAGTGGGATTAATCGTCACGTTATAGCGATTTAAGAGAAGCCCAAGAGTTGGCGGTGGGTGGTAACGACTAGCTGCCTTCCCTCTAGTCTTACACTGCTAAGTTAGGTAAGGCTGGCGCAGATAGCCCTTGTGTAGCTTTGACGCAGTTCAAAAACAAACTTTCAAAACTAGTTTTTTCCTGAGTAAGTTGACTGATGTATGTGAATGGTAAACAGGATTAGTTTTTCTCATGTCAGTTTTCTATTCAGAAAAAAAATTCCAATGCAGCAAAATATCTGAGATCATATTTATTGAAACTTGTTATATACACAAAATCCATTCAACTCAGTTCTATTGTAGAACACAATTAATAATAAAATATGATCTGTGACGTCAAATCTGTAACGTTAATATTCGTGACGTTAAAATATGTACAGTTAAAAATTATTAGAGTAAAATCTGTAACGTTAATACTTGTGACGTTAAAATATGTACAGTTAAAAACTATGACAGTGAAATTTGTGATGTTAAAGTAGATGAAGGTAAAATGTGTGACGTTCAAACTTTTGTGGCGTTAAATTTTTAGCGTCAAGTGTTTAACCCTGCAGTAAAATTACAACTAAAGATCTTTAGTGAAAAGTATTAATTATCTACAACATTTTTAATACGAAAGTCAGAGTTAAATGGCCTAAAATCGTTTCGTGTTATCTTTCTCAGTCTATCTAGTGTCATGAACAGCATTTGTATCTCAAGAAGGCTGGAATGGGTACCAACACTTTTACAAAAATAAAACACAGAATAATGTCTTAGGTTATCTTCAGGTTAACAAAGAGAGAGTTTGGTAAGTCGTTTATACCCATACCAGCCGTCCTGAGATACATTTTCACTTTAAGTGGGTTTCTCCTTAACACTAATGAATAGCATTCGTTTGTCAAAAGTTTGCGTAATGCATTGGGTTTTCATCAATTGCCAAAATATGTTATGCCACTAGATGGCGCTCTAGCTAGAGTAAAGAATATATTTTTTTAAATTTTACTCAGAATGATAACAGTAATTGTCCTTAATATACAGTATTTGCAGTCTGTTACTAGCTGAAATCGTATGATAAAATGTCGCTTTTGCCAAAGATAGTCGTTATTGTCTCCATTACAACCGAAAGATACACCTTGAAATGTCTTATCGTTTATAAAAATTAAAAAAATCTCATCAGCAATGGTTGATGTAGTTCAGTGGTTTGCAGTCTTCGCCCGCTTGTTATAAAAATGCGCCTCTAATTTGGATCCGCAAATGCACTAGTATAGTGACATAAGTAGTTTCGTAGTTAAGCACAAAGCTACACAATGTTCCATCTGTGCTCTGCTCCCCACGGGTATCAAAACCAGGTTTATATCGTTGTAAATCTGTAGACTGAGGAGGGGGTGCACTATAAGTGTGCCAGCAAAATCTCACTATTCAGTCAGATAAAGACAGTCCAAGAAACTAACTTAGGTACTGTTGATTATGTGACGTTCATGTAGTCTGTGTGTTTAAAGTTACAGAAGGGAAGGGTATCAGCAAGTAACCATTCAATACTTTTTTTTAATTCTAAAAGAAACTGACTTATAAATAGCATTTATAAGTACACAATCTTACGCTTTAATCTGAAAAATAGATCTCTTCCGATGTTTTTAGAAAATGACAAAAGAAAAACAATATGTGTGCCACTAGTGATGTAAGAGATTTGTAGAAAAACTAATTAAAATAATTGCAAAATAATATTTTATTTTGACACTTTTAAATGAAGGACTATTTTGTAACGAAAGATAAAGTTTAAATCCAAATATCGTGTGAATGTTACTGAATATACATATATAATTACGATGATTCATTATTAATATATTATGAAACAATGAGAATGACGTTACAAAGAAAACAAAACGTCAGTGATTGATAGTTTTTCACATTATGTTAGGTCTGTCAGTAGTTTAGTTGTGCAAATTACAGTTAGTGCATTGCTGTATTTGGGCCTACAAAAGGAGGGACAGCATTTATATATATGTTAAACAGCAAAAAATCATCCTTTAACTGGAAAAAAAAATTGGTAGAGTTTGTATATATAACAAAGACAGAAAATCATGCTTTAACTAAAAAGGATTGGTAGAGTTTGTATACATAACAAAGGTAGAAAATCATGCTTTAACTAGAAAAAGATTGGAAGAGTTTGTATATATAACAAAGACAGAAAATCATGCTCTAACTAAAAAATATTGGTAGAGTTTGTATATATAGCAAAGACAGAAAATCTTGCTTTAACTAGAAAAGGATTGGTAGAGTTTGTATATATAACAAAGACAGAAATCATGCTTTAACTAGAAAAGATTGGTAGAATTTGTATATATAACAAAGACAGAAATCATGCTTTAACTAGAAAAAGATTGGTAGAGTTTGTATATATAACAAAAGCAGAAAATCATGGTTTAACCAGAAAAAGATTGGTATAATTTATATATTTACTCTTGAAAAAAAGAAACGCAAAAGGGATATTTTTTATTTTAAAGAGAAATATATGTAATAACGTTACAAGCTCAAAGAATGTGATGTTACACGTGTTAAGGCACTGATTGTCAGACCAAAATGACAATAAAAGTTGTGCACTTTGAAAACGGAGGAAAACAACGGATTTTTCGCCAAAACGCATTCGTGTGCAATAAATTTGCTTGAGAGATCTGCATCTTCTGCAAGTGCAACATGTGCAAAATCCCTATAAAAGTGACGGGTTCTCGGTTTCCATAGCTCAGTGTTAAGCCACCAACACGCAATACAGTTACGCCAAGACTGACTGAAGCACAACGCAACAACGCCATTGGTCGATTGGAAGCAGGCGAATCTCGATCAGATGTCGTCAGAGCTGTGAAAGTCCACCCAAGCATCATCACAAGGCTATGGAATCGTCACCAACAACATGGATCAACTCGTGACCGTCCACGATCTGGCAGACCTCGTGTGACCACGATCGCACAAGATCGCTACATCCGGTTACGTCACCTTCGGGATAGGACCACCACTGCAACGTCTACTGCCTCAACCATACCAGGGCTGCGTAGGATTTCCGATCAGACCGTACGCAACCGTCGACGAGATTCTTAGGCCCCATGTGCAACCCATCATGGTGAACGTCAACGACGTTTTTCAACATGACAACGCCCGTCCTCACACAGCCCGACTCACCACTGTCTTCTTAAGACACCACAACATCAACGTTCTTTCCTGGCCCTCCAGATCACCAGATTAAAACCCCATCGAACATCTTTGGGACGAGTTGGACCGACGTTTGCGACGGCGACAACCTCAATCGCAGACTCTAACTCAGCTTGCAGCAGCTTTGCAGGCTGAGTGGACAGCCATTCCACAGGATGTGATTCGTTATCTCATCGCTTCCATGGGCAGGAGATGCCAAGCAGTTATTGATGCTCACGGGGGCATACTCGTTATTGACGTTGAGTGACGTTAAACTTCAACTAGTGAGCGTGGACTTCGCCTTTGCAGACTTTGGATGTTCAGCAGTGAATGTGCAAAGTTTCACACATGTCATACAAAACTACCCGGAATAAACTTGTTAACAATTTGTCTCAAATTTTGCCTTTTGCCTTTCTTTTCTTGAAGAGTATATATAACAAAGACAGAAAGTTGTGTTTTAACTAAAAAAAGATTGGTAGGGTTTGTATACACAAAAGGGTTTGTACATATAACGAAATGCCACTGAACTACTTTTAAGAACTGTCGGTTTATCTTGTCTTATATTAAGTTACTTGTTAACATCAGAAGCAATTCACCACCATTATGTAGTGTGTCTCCGCCATCTTTCTGATGTCATCAGTTGGTCTTCTCTGTCTTTTCCTATCAGTATAGCCCAGCTTGTTGTTAATATTATAATGTTTGCATGTTCGGCACAGAGTTCCAGAACGTTGACGACTTGCTTAACCACAAACAAACAAAATCCGAACAATAAAAGTGTAAAGTTAACATATATAATCCAATAAACATAAATTCATTGCCTATTGAACCGAATTTGTGAGTTCATGAACGAGTATTCGATTCGATAAGTTCGTAAAGAATGCATTAGTTCGTTATAGTAATGTAAAACAAAACAAGTGGTAATATTTGATGTTAAAAATATTAAGAGTTATTGTTTTGTGAATACATCAGTGCGAAACCTTATGGTTGAGGCACGTCACCATTCTTGGTTTCATAGGAAGAACCTCTGGTGAAAGGAAACTCACTGCAAATATTGCGATCAGCATGAGAGGCAAAACGACAAGCTGCCTTTTGTTGACAAGGGTAAACGGAGGGATAAGAAAAGATAGGATTAAAATGTTCTCCTGCAGTTTATTCTCCATAAACATTGGCACTATCGAGGAAAAAGGTTTTTTAGAGATAGTTAGAACATTGCTTATGATGTATTGGAAGGTTTCTGTACAGTGGAGATTACGAATGATAAATATGATGCGAAAATATTATACTGGGCAAGATGCCAAAGTCGGAAGTGAATGTTTACGTTGGGCACGGGCTCTTCAGCGAGCTTTCGCCAGCTGAGGCTCTAGGGTTAAAGATGCGCCCTCTTCATTTATGTAAGACATTCTAATTTACCAAAAGGAATTACGACGCGTTTTACACCTTTACAGATTCTATTTGAAATTAAATTTATTGACATATTGAGTAGTTATTAATATTTTCAGTTAAGATTTCGTTACGCGAATAATATGCATATTAAAAAAAAATTAGAATAGTTTCTCGTTTTTGTAGGTTTTTTTTTTTCCCGCAAATTGAGTCAACTATCAAACAGTGCAGAGGGCGTATTCCCTTTCGTACGATGGTCTGGGCGTGAGCAATTGGCTTACGTTCAGGAATCCAAATCCATCGCTCTATGATTCACGTGTCGTTAATGTAAATATACAATCGCACACCCTGTTGGTGTGTTATAAGTGTGGTTGTCAAATCCTATTTCACGATTTGATGAACCCAAGAGCTAAGAAACTGTTTCACTTTGTAGTTTCTTAGTTCGAAAGTAAGAAAAACTAGCCCCTGTGGAGTTATATGCTATTTGTTCCAAAACAAATAAACCTTTTGTAGAAATGCATTTCTGTTTAAATGACAAACGTCCTAATATAAACAATAGTGCTCAACTCGCAGCTGTTTATTCACAGAAGGACTTTACTATTCCCATTGTTCTGTATGAATCTCTCTCGGTAGTCAAGTGTTCTAGCGTATTCACTAAGGACATTTTTCTCAGGATGATTTTCAATTTCGCGCAGAGCTACACGAGAGCTATCTACACTAGCCTTCATTAATTTATCAGTGAAAGATCTACCTCCTACTCTCTGATCAACAAACAATGAGATTGGCCTTCATAAATAACGCCCCCACGGTTGAAAGAGCGAGAATATTTAATGTGACGAGGATTCTAACCCATGGCCCGAAGACTGCCCTGACTACCTGGTCAAGACGGGCCATTCAAGATGGTAATAGCATGGTTAAGAGCAGACATGCAAAGGTAATTAGTTCAATATGGCTTACTTAGAGAGAATACCAGTCATTGATATAAATACAGAACAAACAAACATAAACAAAACAGAAGATGGAAATTAAACAGCGATAAAAACACGTAATATCAAAACTTCGGCCATGTTAGGCCTAACACGAAATTTAATGATGACGAGAAACCCACTTGAAGTAAAAATGTATTGTAAAGACAGCTAGTAATGATCAATTTTAAAACTCTCTATTTAATCTGAAGATGATCTAAGATGGTAGAAACGTTGTTCCGCACTTTATTTAAATTAAAGTTTTAATACCAATACTAGTCGTCTTTAGAAAAACAAAAAATTTTGTTTTATTGTATAATATAATTCTACGGTTATTACAAGTTCTGGTATAAATGCCGTAAAACATAAGAATGTCCACTAAATATTGTACTTGTTCTATTATTTTTAATTATTCTTTCTCAGTGACTGATAATAGATTGTTTAATTACTTCTAAAGTAAATAACGTTATGGATAATTTTGAAAATAAATCTGTAGTTAGTTTGTTAACATTACAATTTTAGGCCTTTTAGATTTTCAGTATTTCGCCGACAATAGGCATTTAAAATGTTACATTGCCAATGCTTTAAATATTATTAGAGATGTCATTTCACATGTTGCATATATCTAGTGTCAGTTCACAACTTTTTAAAACATTTTAAAAAGAAACATTGACCTGGCATAACTAGGTGGTTAGGACCCCCTAATTATGGGTTCGAATCCCCCGTCACACCAAACATGTTCGCCCTTTCAGCAGTGGGGCGTTATAATGTGATGGCCAATCCCACTATTCGTTGGTAAAAGAGTAGCCCAAGTGTTGGTGGTGGGTGGTGATGATCAGCTGCCTTCCCTCTAGTCTTACACTGTTAAACTAGTGAAGGCTAGCGCAGATAGCCTTAGTGTAGCTTTGCGCGAAATTGAAAAAACAAACAAACAAACAAACAATCAAGACATGAATTTCTAACCTGTGTGGGTTAATTAGAAAGATAGGAGCCGTCTAATAAGTTACTCAGATAACGGATAAAGGCATCGTATATTGTCTTTAAATAATAGTAAATCTTAATAATTTCAGTTAAAAGTCGTAACTTTGCTTAAACAACAACAAAGACTACTTAACCACCTAGTGGCACAGCGGGATGTATTCGCACTTACAACATTACAAACTGGCTTTTGGTGAACAGATCACAGATAACACGGTGTGCAGCTTAATGCTTAATTACAAATAAAACTTTCTAGTTTAGGCCAGAATAATAACGAATTTTTATAATTACATTGTACTTATTACAATATCTATCTGTATATAGCGGATAACAGTTAATCCCACATTTAATGGTTTCCTATAGAACAACATTTGTTATAAGATATCAGACAAAAAATTATGCTATATTCTAACTGGTCCATTACAGGTTCCCAGTCATAATAACAACATTTTTGTAACGTTTTATTTTTTCAGAACGCCTATGAGAATTGATAGATACAGCTTTATAAATTCATCTCCGTAATAATTGTAAAAACAACACTAAACCTATTAATTAATAAAACTGTGTAAAAAGGTCAAGAAAAATTATATTCTTAAGCGTGCAATTGTTGTATTGGTCTTTTCGATACATTGAAACAAATAGAAAAAATTATATTATTAAGCGTACCATTCATATATTGTCCTTTCGATATATTGAAACAAATATAAAAATTATATTGTCTTTTCATATTTGTCTTTTCGATACAGTGAAACAAATAGAGGAAGAAAATTTCTTTTAAGCAATAAAAGATTGAGAATCAAACAAATCATAACATAGATATCGACAAAAAAAAAGTATAAAAGGACATCAGGCAATATTCAAACGGTGCTGTACGATATAACACAGTTTAATTACAAGAAGACACTGTTCTGTACGATGTGACAAAGTTTAATTACAACAGTACACGGTGCTGTACGATATAAATCAGGTTAATTACAACAATACTCGGTGAGTACGATATAAGACAGTTTAATTACAACACTACAGGCTGCTTTACGATATAATTCAGTTTAATTAAAAAAGAAAAAAAGTGCAGTACGATATATCACAATTTTACAACAGAACATGGTGCTGTATTTTGTAACACAGATTAATTACAATAGTACAAGGTGCTTTACTATATAACACACTTTAATTACACCAATACACGGTGCTTTACGATATAAAAGAGTTTAATTACAACAATTCACGGTGCTCTACGATATAACACAATTTAATTACAAAAGAACACAGTGCTGTACGATATAACATAGTTTAATTACAACAATACACTGTGCTTTATGATATAATACACTTTAATTACAAGTTCACACAAAGGTTTATTATAAAACAAAGTTTAATTACAACAATTAACAGTGCTCTACGATATAACACAATTTTATTACAAGAGTACACGGTGTTGTACGATATTATACAGTTTAATTACAACAACACACTGTGCTGTACGATATAACATAGTGTAATTACAAAAGTACACGGTGTTGTGCTATATAGCACAGGTTAATTACAAGAATAGACGTTGGTGTATGTTGTAACACAGAATAATTACAACAGTACACGTTGCTGTACCATATAACACAGTTTAATTACAACAATTAATGGAGCAGTACGATTAAACACAGTTTAATTACAACACTACACGCTACTGTACGATATAATACACTTTAATTAAAAAAGAACAAGATGCTGTACCATATAACGTAGTGTAATTACAATAGTATACGGTGTTGTACGATATAGCAAAGGTTATTTACAAAATAGACGGTGCTGTATGTTGTAACACATATTAATTACAACAGTAAACGGCGCTGTACGATATAACACACGTTAATTACAACAATTCACTGTGCTGTACGATACAACACAGTTTAATTACAACACTACATGGTGCTCTACGATATAATACAGTTTATTTATAAAAATACAAGGTGTTGTACGATATAACAAGGTTTAATAACAAAAGAACATTGTGCTGTACGACATAACACAGTTTAATTACAACAGTACACGGTGCTGTACAATATAACACAGTTTAATTACACTACACGGTGCTGTACGATATAATACAGTTTAATTACAAAAGTACAATGTGCTGCACGATATAACACTGTTTAATTACACCAATGTACTGTGCTGTACAATATAACACAGATTGATTACAACACTACACGGTGCTGTACGATATAACATAGTTTAATTACAACAATACACTGTGCTTTATGATATAATACACTTTAATTACAAGTTCACACAAAGGTTTATTATAAAACAAAGTTTAATTACAACAATTAACAGTGCTCTACGATATAACACAATTTTATTACAACAGTACACAGTGTTGAACGATATGATACAGTGTAATTACAATAGTAAACGGTGTTGTACGATATAGCACAGGTTAATTACAAAAATAGACGTGCTGTATGTTGTAACAAATATTAATTACAAAAGTAAACGGTGCTGTACGATATAACTCACATTAATTACTCTAATGCATGGTGCTGTGCGACATAATACAGTTTATATATAAAAATACAAGGTGCTTTACGGAATAACACAGTTTAATTACAACAGTACACGGTGCTGTACGATACAACACAGTTTAATTACAACACTACACATTGCTTTACCATATAGTAAAGTATAATTACAAATGTATAAGGTGCTGTACGATATGACACAGTTTAATTACAATAGATTATGGTGCTGTACGATATCACACAGTTTAATTACACCAATATACTGTGTTTTACGTTATAACACAGTTGGATTACAACACTTTACGGTGCTGTACGATATAACTCAGTTTAATTACAACAATAGACGGTGCTTCAGTTGTAACACAGATTAAGTACAACAGTGCAATTTGCTGTACGATATAACAAAGTTTAATTACAACAATTCACGGAGCTGTACGATATAACACAGTTAATTACAACACTACACGGTGCTGTACGATATAATACTGTTTAATTACAAAAGTACAAGGTGCTGTACGAAATAGCACAGTTTACTTACAACAAAACATAGTGTTGAATGTTGTAACACAGATTAATTATAACAGTACAAGGTCCTTTACGATGTAACACAATTTAATTACAACAGTACACGGTGCTGTACGATATAAACAGTTTATTTACAAAAATTAACGGTGCTGTACGATATAACACAGTTTAATTACCACAGTTCAGGGTGCTATACGATATAACACAGTTTAATTACAACAGTACAATGTGCTATACGTTGTAAAACAGTTTAATTATAATAATACACGGTGCTCGTACGATATAACACAGTTCAATTCGCCAGCACACGGAGTTGTACGATATAATACAGTTTATTTATACCAATACACGGTGCTTTACGATATAACACTGTTTAATCACAACAGTACATGGTGCTAAACGATATAACACAGTTTAATTACAACAGAACAAGGTGTGTACGATATGATACAGTTTAATTAGAACAATACATTGTGCTGTACGATATAACACAGTTTATTTAAAACAATTCACAATTCTGTACGATATAACACAGCTTAATTACAACACTACACGGTGCTCTACGATATAATACTGTGTAATTACAAAAGTACAATGTGGTGTACGATATAATACAGTATAATTACAATAAAACATGGTGCTGTACGATATAAGACAGTTAAATTACAACAATAGACGGTTCTATATGTTGTAACAGAGATTAATTACAACAGTACAAGGTGCTGTACTATATAACACAGTTTAATTACACCAATATACTGTGTTTAACGATATAATACTTTCGGATTACAACACAATAAGGTGCTGTACGATATAACTCAGTTTAATAACAACAGTAGATGGTGGTGTACGTTACAACACAGATTAATTACAACATTAGATGGTGCTGTATTATATAACAAAGTTTAATTACAACAATTGACTGTGCTTTACGATATAACACAGTGTAATTACAATAATACACGGTGTTTTGCGATATAGCACAGGTTAATTACAACAGTAAACAGAGTTGTACGACATAACACACATTAATTACACCAATACATGGTGCTGTACGATATAACACAGTTTAATTAC
Organism: Tachypleus tridentatus; assembly: GCF_004210375.1. NCBI lineage: Eukaryota > Metazoa > Arthropoda > Merostomata > Xiphosura > Limulidae > Tachypleus > Tachypleus tridentatus. Next base: position 3,350,754 of record NC_134831.1, on the reverse strand, counting down.
AACACTATATGTTGCTGTGCGAATTAATACAGTTTAATTATAAAAATATAATGTGCTGTGGGATATAACACAGTTTATTTACAATAGAACATGGTGCTGCACGATATAATACAGTTTAATCACAAAAGGACAATGTGCTGTACGATATAACAAAGTTTAATTACAACAGAACATGGTGCTGTGTGTTGTAACACAGATTAATTACAACAGTATAAGGTGCTTTACGATGTAACACGATTTATATACAATAGTACACGGTGCTGTGCGTTGTGAGACAGTTTAACTACAAAAATACAAATTGCTCTACGATATAACAATTGTGTAATTACAATGGTACACGGTGTTGTGCGATATAGCAGAGGATATTTACAAAAATAGACGGTGCTGTATGTTGTAACACGTATTAATAACAACAGTAAACAGTGCTGTGCAATATAAAACATATTAATTACACTAATACATTGTGCTGTACGATATAACACAGTTTAATTACAATAATTCACTGTACTGTATGATACAACACAGTTTAATTACAATAGAATATGATGCTGCACGATATAATAAAGTTTAATCACAAAAGGACAAGGTGCTGTACGATAAAAATCAGTTTAATTACAACAATATACAGTGCTGTATGTTATAACAAATTAATTACAAGAGTACACGCTGGTGTGCGATATAAAACAGTTTAATTACAACAATACACAGTGTTCTACGAAAGAAACAGAGTTTAATTACAACACTACACGGGTTTTTACGATATAAAACAGGTTAATTACAACAAGACACAGTGATTTACGATATAACACAGTTTAATTACATCAGTTCACGTTGCTGTACGATAAAACAGTTAAATTACAACAATACACTGTATTGTACGATATACCAAAGATTAATTACAACACTACACGGTGCTGTACGATGGAACACAATTTAATTGAAACAGTGTACTGTGCCATACAACATAACTATGTTTAATTACAACAATATGCGGTGCTGCAGGCATTGTAAATAACAAAGTTTAATAACACTAGTACATAGTGCTATATACGTTATAAATAAGACAGTTTAATATCAACAGTACAAAGTGCTCTACGATATAACACAGTTTAATTACAAAAGTACACGGTGCTTTACGATAAAACAGTTAAATTACAACAATACACTGTATTGTACGATATAACAAAGATTAATTACAACACTACACGGTGCTATACGATGGAACACTCTTTAATTACAACAATACAAAGTCCTTTACGATATGAAACAGCTGAATTACAACAGTACAAAGTGCTCTACGATATAAATCAGTTTAATTACAAAAATAAACGGCGCTGTACGATATAACACAGTTTAATTACAACACTACACGGTGCTTTACGATAAAACAGTTAAATTACAATAATACCTTTTGTTGTACGATATAACACAGATTAATTACAACACCAAACGATGCTGTACGATGTAACAAAGTTTGATTACAACATTACACTGTGCTGTACGATATAATTCAGTTTAATTATTACAGTAGACGGTGCTATATATTATAACAGAGTTTAATAAAAATAGTACACGGTGCTGTACGATATAACACAAATTAATTACAACAATAGACGGTGCTGTACGTTACGACACAGTTTAACTACAAAAGTACACGGTGCTGTACGATATAACACAGTGTAATTACATTAGTACACGGTGTTCTTCGATTTAACACACAATAATTACACCAATTCACTCTGCTGTACGATACAACACAGTTTAATTACAACAGTACAAAGTGCTGTATGATAAAATACAGTTTATGTACAATAGAACATGGTGCTGTACGATATAACACAGTTTAATTACAAAAGGACAAGGTGCTGTACGATATAACACAGTTTAATTACAACAATACACTGTGCTGTACGATATAACACACTGTAATTACAATAGTACATGGTGTTTTGCGATATAGCACAGGTTAATTACAACAATAGACGGTGCTGAATTTTGTAACACAGATTAATAACAACACTACACGCTGCTGTACGATATAACACAGTTTAATTACAACACTACATGGTGCTGTACGATATAATACAGTTTAATAACAACAATTCACGGAGCTGTACGATATAATACAGTTTAATTACCACAGTTCACGGTGCTATACTATATAACACAGTATAATTACAACAGTACAAAGAACTATACGATGTAAATCACTTTAATTACAAAAATACACGGTGCTTTACGATACAACACAGTTTAATTACAACACTTCACGGATCTCAATGATATAATACACTTTAATTACAACATAGACGGTGCTGTTGGTTGTTACAAAGATTAATTACAACAGTACACGGTGCTGTATGTTGAAACATATTTTAATTACATCAGAACATGGTGTTGTGCGATATAACACAATTTAATTATACCAATACCTGGTGCTTTACGGTATAACACAGTTTAATTACCCTACACGGTGCTGTACGATAAAAGAAAGTTTAATTACAAAAGTATATGGTGCTGTACAATATAACGTAGTTAAATTACACTAATACACAGTTCTTTATGATATAACACTATTTAATTACAACAATACACGGTACTCTACGATATAACACAGTTTAATTACAACAATTCACGGTCCTGTACGATATAACACCGTTTCATTAGAAAAGTACAAGGTGCTGTACGATATATCACAATTTAATAATATCAATACCCTGTGCTTTACGATATAACACAGTTTAATTAGATCAGAACACGGTGTTGTACGATATAACACAATGTAATTACAACAATTCACGGTGCTATACGATATAACACAGGTTAATTATAACAATACAAAGAGCTTTACGATATTAATTAGTTAAAACAGAACGGTACACTGTGGTGTCCGATAATACACAATTTAATTGCAACAATACACGGTGTTTCATAATATAACACCGTTTAATTACAACAGTACAGCGTGCTGTACGATATAAAACAGTTTAATTACCCTAACGGTGCTGTACGATATAACAAATTTAATTACAAAAGTATAAGGTGCTGTACAATATAACATAGTTAAATTACACTAATACACAGTTCTTTCGATATAACACTATTTAATTACAACAATTCACGGTCCTGTACGATATAACACAGTTTAATTACAACAATACACTGTGCTGTACGGTATAACACAGTTTAATTACAACAATTCAAGGTGCTATACGAGATTAAACAGTTTAATTACAACAATTCACGGAGAAGTACGATATAACAAAGTTTATTTACAACCCTACACGGTGCTCTACGATATAATAGAGTTTAATTAGAAAAGTACAAGGTGCTGTACGATATAATACAGTTTAATTACAACAGAACATGGTTCTGTACGATATAATACAATTTCACTACAAAAGTACAAGTTGCTGTACGATATAGCACAGTTTAATATGAACAGAACATGCTGCTGAATGTTGTAACACAAATTAATTACAAGAGTACAAGGTTCTTTACGATATAACACAGTTTAATTACAACGGAACATGGTGCTGTGCGATATAATACAGTTTAATTGCAACATAGACGGTGTTGTATGATGTAACACAGATTAATTACAACAGTACACTATGCTGTACAATATAATACAGTTTAATTAGAACAATATACGGTGCTTTACGATATAACACAGTTTAATCACAACCGTACACGATGCTGTACGATATAACACAGTTTAATTACAACAGAGCATGGTGCTGTACGATATAATACAGTTTCATTACAAAAGTAAAAGGTGGTATACGATATAACACAGTTTAATTAAAACAATTCACGTTGCTATACGATTTTAAACAGTTTAATTGCGAAAGTACACGGTGCAGTACGATATAACACAGTTTAATTACAACAATTCACGGTGCTATACGATATAAAAAAAGATTAATTACAACAGTACATAAAGTTGTTAGATATAAGACAGTTTAATTGCGAAAGTACTAGGTGCTGTACGATATAACACAATTTAATTTCAACAATACACGGAGCTGTACGATGTAACACAGTTTATTTACACCAATACACGGTGCTTTACGATATAACACAGTTTAATCACAACAGTACATAGTGCTCTACGATATAACACAGTTTAATTATAACAGTACATGGTGGTATACGATATAACACAGTTAATTAAAACAATTCACAGTGCTATACGATATAAAACAGTTTAATTACAACAGTAGATTGAGCTGTACGATATAATACAGTTTAATTGCGAAAGTCCACGGTGCAGTACGATATAACACAATATAATTACAACAATACACGGTGTTTTACTATATATCACAGTTCAATTACAAAAGTACACGGTGCTGTACGATATAATACTGTTTAATTATACTACACGGTGCTGAACGATACAATACAGTTTAATTACAAAAGTACAAGGTGCTATGCGATATAACATAGTTTAATTACAACATTACACAGAGCTTTACGATATATCTCAGTTTTATTACAATCCTACACGGTACTATACGATATAATACAGTTTAATTACAAAAGTACAAAGTGCTATAAAATATAAACAGTTTATGTACAAAAATTAACGGTTCTGTACGATATAACACAATTTAATTAACACAGTTCCCAATGCAATACGATATAAAACAGTTCAATTACAACAGTACAATGTGCTATATGATGTAAGTCAGTTTAATTACAAGAATACACGGTAATGTAAGATATAACACAGTTCAATTCGACCGTACACGGTGCTGTTCGATATAACACAGTTTATTTGCACCAATACACGGTGCTTTACGATATAACAGAGTTTAATTACAACTGTACACGGTGTTCTGCGACATAACACAATATAATTACAACAGTACACGGTGCTGTACGATATAACAGAGTTTAATTACAACTGAACACGGAGTGGTACAATATAATATAGTTTAATTACAAAAGTACAAGGAGCTGTACGATATAACACAATTTAATTACAACAATACACGGTGTTTTACTATATAACACAGTTTAATTAACTAGTACAATATGCTCTACGATATAATACAGTTTAATTACAAAAGTACAAGGTGCTGAACGATATAACACAGTTTCATTAGAAAAGTACAAGGTGCTGTACAATATAGCACAGTTTAATTAGAACAGAACATGGTGGTTTATGTTGTAACACAGATTAATTACAATAGTAGAAGGTGCTTTACGATATGAAACAATTTAATTATAACAGTACACGGTGCTGTACGATATAAACAGTTTATACACAAACATTAACGGTGTTGTGCGATATAACACAGTTTAATTAACACAGTTGACAATGGAATACGATATAACACAGTTTAATTACAACAGTACAATGTGCTGTACGATATAACACAGTGCAATTACAATAGTACACGGTGTTGTGCGATAAAGTACAGGTTAATTAAAAAAATAGACGGTGCTCTATGTTATAACACGTATTACTTAGAACAGTAAACGGAGCTGTACGATATAACACACGTTAATTACACCAATGCATGGTGCTATACGATATAGCACAGTTTATTACAACACTACATTGTGCTGTACGATATAATAGTGTTTAATTATAAAAATACAAGTTGCTGTTCGATATAACACAGTTTAATTGCAATATAACATGGTGATGAACGATATAATACAGTTTAATTACGAAATGAAAAGTGCTCTACAATATAACATGTTTTAATTACAACAGAACATGGTGTTGTGCGATATACAACAACTTAATTATTCCAATACCTGGTGCTTTACGATATAACACAGTTTAATCACAACATACACAGAGCTTTACGATATTACCCAGTTAAAATACAACAGTACACTGTGGTGTACGATAATACACAACTTAATTACATCAATACACAGTGTTTAACTATATAACACAGTTTCATCACAACAGTACATAGTGCTCTACGATATAACACAGTTTAATTACAACAGTACAGGGTGCTGTACGATATAACACAGTTTAATTCCCCTACACGGTGCTGTACGATATAAGAAAGTTTAATTACAAAAGTATAAGGTGCTGTACAATATAACGTAGTTAAATTACATTAATACACAGTTCTTTATGATATAACACGATTTAATTACAACAGTACACGGTGCTGTACGATATAACCCAGTGTAATTACAACAATACAACGAGCTTTACGATATTAATTAGTTAAAATACAACGGTACACTGTGGTGTACGATAATACACAATTTAATTACAACAATACACGGTATTTCACAATATAAACCGTTTAATTACAACAGTACAGGGTGCTACACGATATAATACAGTTTTATTACAAAAGTATAAGGGGCTGTACAATATAACACAGTTAAATTACACTAATACACAGTTCTTTACAATATAACACAGTTTAATTACAACAATACACTGTGCTGTACGGTATAACACACTTTAATTACAACAATTCACGGTGCTATACGAGATAAAACAGTTTAATTACAACAATTCACGGAGCAATACGATATAAAACAGATTAATTACAACAGTACATAAAGCTGTAATATATAATACAGTTTAATTGCGAAAGTACAAGGTGCTGTACGATAGAACACAATTTATTTACAACAATACACGGAGCTGTACGATATAACACAGTTTATTTACACCAATACACGGTGCTTTACGATATAACACAGTTTCATCACAACAGTACATAGTGCTCTACGATATAAAACAGTTTAATTACAACAGTACATGGAGCTGTACGATATAATACAGTTTAGTTGCGAAAGTACACGGTGCAGTACGATATAAGACATTTTAATTACAACAATACACAGTGTTTTACTATATAGCACAGTTAAATTACAAAAGTACACGGTGCTGTACGATATAACACAGTTTCATTGCAAAAGTACAATGTGCTGTACGATATAACACAGTTTAATTATACTACACGGTGCTCTACGATATAATAAAATTTAATTACAAAAGTACAAGGTGCTGCACGATATAACACAGTTTTATTACAATCCTAAACTGTACTCTACGATATAATAAAGTTTAAATACAAAAGTACAAGGTGCTATACGATATAACACAGTTCATTTGCAACAGAATATGGTGCTGTACGAAGTAACACAGTTTCATTACAAAAGTACAACGTGCTGTACGATATAGAACAGTTTAAATTGAACACAACATGGTGCTGTATGTTGTAACACAGAATATTTACAATAGTACATGGTGCTTTACGATATAACACAATTCCATTACAACAGTACACGGTGTTGTACGATATAAACAGTTTATATACAAAAATTAACGGTTCTGTACGATGTAACACAATTTAATTAACACAGTTCCCAATGCAATACGATATAAGACAGTTTAATTACAACAGTGCAATGTGCTGTACGATCTAAGTCAGTTTAATTACAAGAATACACGGTGCTGTAATATATAACACAGTTCAATTCGCCAGTACACGGTGCTGTTCGAAATAACCCAATATAATTACAACAGTAAACGGTGCTGTACGATATAACAGAGTTTAATTACAACAATTCAAGGTGCTAAACGATATAACACAGTTTAATAAAAACTGAACACGAAGTTGTACGATATAATACAGTTTCATTACAAAAGTACAAGGAGCTGTACGATATAACAAAATTTAATTACAGCAATACACGGTGTTTTACTATATAACACAGTTTAATCACAACAGTACATAATGCTCTACGATATAACACAGTTTAATTACAACAGTACACGGTGCTATACGATATAACACAGATTAATTACAACAGTACATAAAGCTGTACGATATAATATAGTTTAGTTACGAAAGTACACGGTGCAGTACAATATAACACAATTTAATTACAACAATACACGGTGTTTTGCTATATAACATAGTTTAATTATAAATGTACATGTGCTATACGATATAACACAGTTTAATTATACTACACGGTGCTCTACGATATAATACAATTTAATTACAAAAGTACAAGGTGCTGCACGATATAACACAGTTTTATTACAATCCTAAACGGTACTCTACGATATAATACAGTTTAAATACTAAAGTACAAGGTGCTATACGGTATAACATAGAATATTTACAACAGTACACGGTGTTGTACGATATAAACAGTTTATTTGCACCAGTACACGGTGCTTTACGATATAACACAGTTTAATTACAACTGTACACGGTGCTCTACGACATAACACAATTTAAAAACAACAGTACACTTTGCTGTACGATATAATACAGTTTAAATACAAAAGTACAAGGTGCTGTACGATATAACACTGCTTCATTAGAAAAGTACAAAGTGCTGTACGATATAGCACAGTTTAATTAGAACAGAACATGGTGGTGTATGTTGCAGATTAAACACAGATTAATTACAAGAGTACAAGGTTTTTTTACGATATAAGGCAATTTAATTAGAACAGTACACGGAGCTGTACGACATAACACAGATTATTTACACCAATACACGGTGCTTTACGATATAACACCGTTTAATTACAACAGTACACGGTGCTCTACGATATAACACAGTTTAATTACAACCCTACACGGTGCTTTACTATATAACACAGTTTAATTACAAAAGTACAAGGTGCTGTACGATATAACACAGTTTTATTACAATCCTACACGGTACTATACGATATAATACAGTTTAATTACAAAAATACAAGGTGCTATAAGATATAACACGATTTAATTACAACAGTACACGGTGCGATACGATATAACAGTTTATTTACAAAAATTAACGGTGCTGTACGATATAAAACAGTTTAATTACAACAGTACATGGAGTGGTACAATATAATATAGTTTAATTACAAAAGTACAAGGAGCTGTACGATATAACACAGTTTAATTACAACAATACACGGTGCTTTACGATATAACACAGTTTAATTAACTAGTACAATATGCTCTACGATATAACACAGTTTAATTACAAAAGTACAAGGTGCTGAACGATATAACACAGTTTCATTAGAAAAGTACAAGGTGCTGTACAATATAGCACAGTTTAATTAGAACAGAACATGGTGGTTTATGTTGTAACACAGATTAATTACAATAGTAGAAGGTGCTTTACGATATGAAACAATTTAATTATAACAGTACACGGTGCTGTACGATATAAACAGTTTATACACAAACATTAACGGTGTTGTGCGATATAACACAGTTTAATTAACACAGTTGACAATGGAATACGATATAACACAGTTTAATTACAACAGTACAATGTGCTGTACGATATAACACAGTTTAATTACAACAGTACACGGTGTTGTACGATATAACACAGGTTAATTAAAAAAATAGACGGTGCTGTATGATATAACACGTATTAATTACAACAGTACACGGTGCTGTACGATATAACACACGTTAATTACACCAATGCATGGTGCTATACGATATAGCACAGTTTATTACAACACTACATTGTGCTGTACGATATAATAGTGTTTAATTATAAAAATACAAGTTGCTGTTCGATATAACACAGTTTAATTGCAATATAACATGGTGATGAACGATATAATACAGTTTAATTACGAAATGAAAAGTGCTCTACAATATAACATGTTTAATTACAACAGAACATGGTGTTGTACGATATACAACAACTTAATTATTCAATACCTGGTGCTTTACGATATAACACAGTTTAATTACAACATACACAGTGCTTTACGATATAACACAGTTTAATTACAACAGTACACTGTGGTGTACGATAATACACAGTTTAATTACAACAATACACAGTGTTTAACGATATAACACAGTTTAATTACAACAGTACATAGTGCTACGATATAACACAGTTTAATTACAACAGTACAGGGTGCTGTACGATATAACACAGTTTAATTCCCAATACACGGTGCTGTACGATATAACACAGTTTAATTACAAAAGTATAAGGTGCTGTACGATATAACACAGTTAAATTACAACAATACACAGTTCTTTATGATATAACACATTTAATTACAACAGTACACGGTGCTGTACGATATAACACAGTTTAATTACAACAATACAACGTGCTTTACGATATTAACAGTTTAAATACAACGGTACACTGTGTGTACGATATAACACAATTTAATTACAACAATACACGGTGTATTTACGATATAAACAGTTTAATTACAACAGTACAGGGTGCTGTACGATATAATACAGTTTAATTACAAAAGTACAAGGTGCTGTACGATATAACACAGTTTAATTACACTAATACACAGTGCTTACGATATAACACAGTTTAATTACAACAATACACTGTGCTGTACGATATAACACAGTTTAATTACAACAATTACACGGTGCTGTACGATATAACACAGTTTAATTACAACAATTCACGGTGCAATACGATATAACACAGTTTAATTACAACAGTACATGGTGCTGTAATATATAACACAGTTTAATTACAAAGTACAAGGTGCTGTACGATATAACACAGTTTAATTACAACAATACACGGTGCTGTACGATATAACACAGTTTAATTACAACAATACACGGTGCTTTACGATATAACACAGTTTAATTACAACAGTACATAGTGCTCTACGATATAAAACAGTTTAATTACAACAGTACATGGTGCTGTACGATATAATACAGTTTAATTACAAAAATACACGGTGCTGTACGATATAACACAGTTTAATTACAACAATACACGGTGCTTTACGATATAACACAGTTTAATTACAAAAGTACACGGTGCTGTACGATATAACACAGTTTAATTACAAAAAGTACAATGTGCTGTACGATATAACACAGTTTAATTACACTACACGGTGCTCTACGATATAATACAGTTTAATTACAAAAGTACAAGGTGCTGTACGATATAACACAGTTTAATTACAACTAAACGGTGCTGTACGATATAACACAGTTTAATTACAAAAGTACAAGGTGCTATACGATATAACACAGTTTAATTACAACAGAATATGGTGCTGTACGATATAACACAGTTTAATTACAAAAGTACAACGTGCTGTACGATATAACACAGTTTAATTGAACACAACATGGTGCTGTATGTTGTAACACAGAATAATTACAATAGTACATGGTGCTTTACGATATAACACAATTTAATTACAACAGTACACGGTGTTGTACGATATAAACAGTTTATATACAAAAATTAACGGTTCTGTACGATATAACACAATTTAATTAACACAGTTCCCAATGCAATACGATATAAGACAGTTTAATTACAACAGTACAATGTGCTGTACGATATAAGTCAGTTTAATTACAAGAATACACGGTGCTGTAATATATAACACAGTTTAATTACAACAGTACACGGTGCTGTTCGATATAACACAGTTTAATTACAACAGTACACGGTGCTGTACGATATAACACAGTTTAATTACAACAATACAAGGTGCTTTACGATATAACACAGTTTAATAAACAACAGTACACGGTGCTGTACGATATAATACAGTTTAATTACAAAAGTACAAGGTGCTGTACGATATAACACAGTTTAATTACAACAATACACGGTGCTTTACGATATAACACAGTTTAATTACAACAGTACACATAATGCTCTACGATATAACACAGTTTAATTACAACAGTACACGGTGCTGTACGATATAACACAGTTTAATTACAACAGTACACGGTGCTTTACGATATAACAATACAGTTTAATTACAAAAGCTGTACGATATAACACAGTTTAATTACAAAGTACACGGTGCTGTACGATATAACACAGTTTAATTACAACAATACACGGTGCTTTACGATATAACACAGTTTAATTACAAAGTACACGGTGCTGTACGATATAACACAGTTTAATTACAACAATACACGGTGCTGTACGATATAATACAGTTTAATTACAAAAGTACAAGGTGCTGTACGATATAACACAGTTTAATTACAACCTACAGAAACGGTGCTGTACGATATAATACAGTTTAATTACAAAGTACAAGGTGCTGTACGATATAACACAGTTTAATTACAACAGTACACGGTGCTGTACGATATAAACAGTTTAATTACAACAGTACACGGTGCTTTACGATATAACACAGTTTAATTACAACAGTACACGGTGCTGTACGATATAACACAGTTTAATTACAACAAGTACACGGTGCTGTACGATATAATACAGTTTAATTACAAACAATACAAGGTGCTGTACGATATAACACAGTTTAATTACAAAAGTACAAGGTGCTGTACGATATAACACAGTTTAATTACAACAGAACATGGTGCTGTATGATATAACACAGTTTAATTACAAAAGTACAAGGTGCTGTACGATATAACACAGTTTAATTACAACAGTACACGGTGCTGTACGATATAACACAGTTTAATTACAACAATACACGGTGCTTTACGATATAACACAGTTTAATTACAACAGTACACGGTGCTGTACGATATAACACAGTTTAATTACAACAATACACGGTGCTTTGATATAACACAGTTTAATTACAAAAGTACAAGGTGCTGTACGATATAACACAGTTTAATTACAACAAGTACACGGTGCTGTACGATATAACACAGTTTAATTACAAAAATACAAGGTGCTGTACGATATAACACAGTTTAATTACAACAGTACACGGTGCTGTACGATATAACAGTTTAATTACAAAATATACACGGTGCTGTACGATATAACACAGTTTAATTACAACAGTACACGGTGCTGTACGATATAACACAGTTTAATTACAACAAGTACACGGTGCTGTACGATATAACACAGTTTAATTACAAAGTACAAGGTGCTGTACGATATAACACAGTTTAATTACAACAATACACGGTGCTTTACGATATAAATACAGTTTAATTACAAAAGTACATGGTGCTGTACGATATAACACAGTTTAATTACAACAGTACATGGTGCTGTACGATATAACACAGTTTAATTACAAAAAAGTACAAGGTGCTGTACGATATAACACAGTTTAATTACAACAATACACGGTGCTTTACGATATAACACAGTTTAATTACAACAATACACAGTGCTTTACGATATAACACAGTTTAATTACAAAATAACACAGTTTAATTACAACACTACACGGTGCTGTACGATATAACACAGTTTAATTACAACAAGAACACGGTGCTGTACGATATAACACAGTTTAATTACAAAAGTACAAGGTGCTGTACGATATAACACAGTTTATTTACAACAATACACGGTGCTGTATATTATAACACAGATTAATTACAACAGTACAAGGTGCTGTACGATATAACACAATTTAATTACAACAATACACGGTGCTGTACGATATAACACAGTTTAATTACAACAATACACGGTGCTGTAATACGATATAACACAGTTTAATTACAATACAGTTAACACAGTTATAACACAGTTTAATTACAAAAGTACACTGGTGCTGTACGATATAACACAGTTTAATTACAAACAATACACGGTGCTGTACGATATAACACAGTTTAATTACAACAATACACGGTGCTGTACTGATATAACACAGTTTAATTACAACAATAAACACACTTTAGTGCTGTACGATATAACACAGTTTAATTACAACAATACACGGTGCTGTACGATACAGTTTAATTACAACAAACACTGTGTTTAATTACAACAACAGTACAAGGTGCTGTACGATATAACACAGTTTAATTACAACAATACACGGTGCTTTACGATATAACACAGTTTAATTACAACAATACACGGTGCTGTACGATATAACACAGTTTAATTACAACAGTACATGGTGCTGTACGATATAACACAGTTTAATTACAACAGTACAATGTGCTGTACGATATAACACAGTTTAATTACAACAATACACGGTGTTTTACTATATAACACAGTTTAATTACAAAAGTACACGGTGCTGTACGATATAACACAGTTTAATTACAACAGTACACGGTGCTGTACGATATAACACAGTTTAATTACAACAGTTACACACTGTACGATATAACACAGTTTAATTACAACAGTACAAGGTGCTGTACGATATAACACAGTTTAATTACAAAAATACACGGTGTTGTACGATATAACACAGTTTAATTACAACAATACACGGTGCTGTACGATATAACACAGTTTAATTACAAAAGTTAACGGTGTTAATATAACACAGTTTAATTACAACAGTACAAGTTGCTGTACGATATAACACAGTTTAATTACAACAATTCACGTTGTGTGTACGATATAACACAGTTTAATTACAACAATACACAGGTGCTGTACGATATAACACAGTTTAATTACAAAAGTACACGGTGCTGTACGATATAACACAGTTTAATTACAACAATACACGGTGCATATTTTACGATATAACACAGTTTAATTACAACAGTACACGGTGCTGTACGATATAACACAGTTTAATTACAACAATACACGGTGCTGTACGATATAACACAGTTTAATTACAACATACACTGTGCTGTACGATATAACACAGTTTAATTACAACAATACACGGTGCTGTACGATATAACACAGTTTAATTACAACAATACACGGTGCTGTACGATATAACACAGTTTAATTACAACAATACACAGTGCTGTACGATATAACACAGTTTAATTACAACAGTACACGGTGCTGTACGATATAACACAGTTTAATTACAACAGTACATGGTGCTGTACGATATAACACAGTTTAATTACAACAATACAGGTGCTGTACGATATAACACAGTTTAATTACAACAATACACGGTGCTGTACGATATAACACAGTTTAATTACAAAAGTACAAGGTGCTGTACGATATAACACAGTTTAATTACAAAAGTACACAATGTGATGTAACACACTTTAATTATATTACACAGTTTACGGTGTTTTACGAACAACACAGTTTAATTACAAAAGTACACGGTGCTGTACGATATAACACAGTTTAATTACAACAAGTACACGGTGCTTTACGATATAAACAGTTTAATTACAAACATTACACGGTGCTGTACGATATAACACAGTTTAATTACAACAGTACACGGTGCTGTACGATATAACACAGTTTAATTACAACAATACACGGTGCTGTACGATATAACACAGTTTAATTACAACAGTACACGGTGCTGTACGATATAACACAGTTTAATTACAACAATACACGGTGCTTTACGATATAACACAGTTTAATTACAACAGTACACGGTGCTGTACGATATAACACAGTTTAATTACAACAGTACAAGGTGCTGTACGATATAACACAGTTTAATTACAACAATACACGGTGCTTTACGATATAACACAGTTTAATTACAACAATACACGGTGCTGTACGATATAACACAGTTTAATTACAACAGTACACGTGTGCTGTACGATATAACACAGTTTAATTACAACATATACACGGTGCTTTACGATATAACACAGTTTAATTACAACAAGTACACGGTGCTGTACGATATAACACAGTTTAATTACAACAATACACGGTGCTGTACGATATAACACAGTTTAATTACAAAAGTACACGGTGCTGTACGATATAACACAGTTTAATTACAACAGTACAAGGTGCTTTACGATATAACACAGTTTAATTACAACAGTACACATGGTGCTGTACGATATAACACAGTTTAATTACAAAAGTACACGGTGCTGTACGATATAACACAGTTTAATTACAACAATACACGGTGCTGTACGATATAACACAGTTTAATTACAACAATACACGGAACTGTGCTAATACGATATAAAACACGGTTTAATTACAGTTTAATTACAGTACACGCTGCTGGTAACACAGTTTAATTACAAAAGAACAATGTGCTTTGATATAACACAGTTTAATTACAACAATACACGGTGGTGATATAAAACAATTTAATTACAAAGTACACGGTGCTGTACGATATAACACAGTTTAATTACAACAATACACGATGTGCTATATACGATATAACACAGTTTAATTATAAACAGTACGGTGCTTTGTACGATATAACACAGTTTAATTACAACAATACACGGTGCTGTACGATATAACACAGTTTAATTACAACAATACAAGGTGCTGTACGATATAACACAGTTTAATTACAACATTACACGGTGCTGTACGATATAACACAGTTTAATTACAACAATACACGGTGCTTTACGATATAACACAGTTTAATTACAACAAGTACACGGTGCTGTACGATATAACACAGTTTAATTACAACAGTAAAAAAAGGTGCTGTACGATATACACAGTTTAATTACAACTGTACGATATAACACAGTTTAATTACAAAAGTACACGGTGCTGTACGATATAACACAGTTTAATTACAACAATACACGGTGCTGTACGATATAACACAGTTTAATTACAACAGTACACGGTGCTTTACGATATAATACAGTTTAATTACAAAAAGTACAAGGTGCTGTACGATATAACACAGTTTAATTACAACAATACACAGTTTAAGTGCTTACGATTACGATATAACACAGTTAAATTACAACAAATACACTGTGCTGTACGATATAACACAGTTTAATTACAACAATACACGGTGCTGTACGATATAACACAGTTTAATTACAACAGTACAGTAGAGGTGCTGTAAAGATATAACACAGTTTAATTACAACAATACACAGTGCTTTACGATATAACACAGTTTAATTACAACAATACACGGTGTTGTACGATATAACACAATTTATATTACAACAATACACGGTGTTTGTACGATATAACACAGTTTAATTACAACACTACAAGGTGCTGTACGATATAACACAGTTTAATTACAAAAGTACAATATGCTGTACGATATAACACAGTTTAATTACAACAATACACGGTGCTGTACGATATAACACAAGTTTAATTACAACAGTACACGGATGCTGTACGATATAACACAGTTTAATTACAACAGTACACGGTGCTGTACGATATAACACAGTTTAATTACAACAATACACGGTGCTGTACGATATAACACAGTTTAATTACAACAAGTACACGGTGCTGTACGATATAACACAGTTTAATTACAACAATACACGGTGCTGTACGATATAACACAGTTTAATTACAACAAGTACAGTTTAAACGGTTGCTGTACGATATAACACAGTTTAATTACAAAATTCAACGGGTGCTGTACGATATAACACAGTTTAATTACAACAGAACATAGTGCTGTACGATATAACACAGTTTAATTACAACAATAGACGGTGCTGTATGATATAACACAGTTTAATTACAACAATACACGGTGCTTTAACGATATAAATACAGTTTAATTACAATACACGATGCTTTACGATATAACACAGTACACGAATAATTAACACAACAGTACACGGTGCTGTACGATATAACACAGTTTAATTACAACAATACACGGTGCTGTACGATATAACACAGTTTAATTACAAAAAGTAAAAGGTGCTGTACCATATAACACAGTTTAATTACAACAATACAAAAGCTTTACCATATTACACAGTTTAATTACAACTTGGTACACTGTGGTGCTGTACGATATAACACAGTTTAATTACAACAATACACTGTGCTGTACGATATAACACAGTTAACAAATTACAACAGTACAATGTGCTGTACGATATAACACAGTTTAATTACAACAATACACGGTGCTTTACGATATAACACAGTTTAATTACAACTCATACACAGTGCTATGCGATATAACACAGTTTAATTACAACAATACATGGTGCAACGATATAATACAGTTTAATTACAACAATACACTGTGCTTTACGATATAACACAGTTTAATTACAACAATACACGGTGCTGTACGATATAACACAGTTTAATTACAACAGTACACGGTGCTGTACGATATAACACAGTTTAATTACAACAATAGCGGTGCTATACGATATAACACAGATTAATTACAACAAGTACTCGGTGCTGTACGATATAACACAGTTTAATTACAAAAGTACAAAGTTCTTTACGATATAGCACAGTTTAATTACAACAATATAGAGGAATATATGTTGTAACACAGATTAATTACAACAATACAAGGTGCTTACGATATAACACAGTTTAATTACAACAAATACACGGTGCTGTACGATATAATACAGTTTAATTACAAAAGTACAAGGTGCTGTACGATATAACACAGTTTAATTACAACAATACACGGTGCTTTACGATATAACACAGTTTAATTACAACAATACACGGTGCTGTACGATATAACACAGTTTAATTACAAAACTACACGGTGCTGTACGATATATTACACAGTTTAATTACAATAATAACATGGTGCTGTACGATATACGTTAATATAATACAGTTAAATTACAACAATACACGTTTGTGTATTATATAAACACAGATTAATTACAACAATACAAAGTGCTGTACGATATAACACAGTTTAATTACAACAATACACTGTGGTTACGATATAACACAGTTTAATTACAACAGTACACGGTGTTGTACGATATAACACAGTTTAATTACAACAATACACCGTGCTTTACGATATAACACAGTTTAATTAAACAGTACACGGTGCTGTACGATATAATACAGTTTAATTACAACAATATACGGTGCTTACGATATAAACACAGTTTAATTAACAACAGTACACGGTGCTGTACGATATAACACAGTTTAATTACAACAGTACACGGTGCTGTATAATCACATAATTTTATAATACAGTGTTAATTACATAATACAGTTTAATTACAAGTACAAGGTGCTCTGTGTTACGATATAACACAGTTTAATTACCAATACACGGTGCTTTACGATATAACACAGTTTAATTACAAAAAGTACACGGTGCTGTATGATATAACACAGTTTAATTACAACAGTACACGGTGCTGTACGATATAACACAGTTTAATTACAACAATACACGGTTCTCTACGATATAACACAGTTTAATTACAACAGTACACGGTGCTGTACGATATAACACAGTTTAATTACAACAATACACGGTGGTGCTTTACGATATAATACAGTTTAATTACAACAACAATAGGTGCTGTACGATATAACACAGTTTAATTACAACAGTACAAGGTGCTGTACGATATAACACAGTTTAATTACAACAATACACAGTTTACTTATAATATATAAAACATTTTATTTATTAAACATATACACTGTGCTGTACGATATAACACAGTTTAATTACAAAAGAAGTACAAGGTGCTTTACGATATAACACAGTTTAATTACAACAGAACATGGTGCTGTACGATATAATACAGTTTAATTACAACAGTACACGGTGCTGTACGATATAACACAGTTTAATTACAACAGTACAAGGTGCTGTACGATATAACACAGTTTAATTACAACAATAGACGGTGCTGTATGTTATAACACAGATTAATTACAACAGTACAAGGTGCTTTACGATATAACACAGTTTAATTACAAAATACACGGTGCTTAACGATATAACACAGTTTAATTACAACACTTTTCGGTGCTTTACGATATAACACAGTTTAATTACAACAATACACGGTGTTGTACGATATAACACAGGTTAATTACAACAATAGCCGGAATATATACGTTATATCACAGATTAATTACAACAGTACACTTTGCTGTACGATATAACACAGTTTAATTACAAAAGTACAAAGTTCTGTACGATATAACACAGTTTAATTACAACAGAACATGGAGGTATATGTTATAACACAGTTTAATTACAACAATACAAGGTGCTTCACGATATAACACAGTTTAATTACAAAAATACGGTGTTATACGATATAATACAGTTTAATTACAAAAGTACAAGGTGCTGTACGATATAACACAGTTTAATTACAACAATACACAGTGCTTTACGATATAACACAGTTTAATTACAACAATACACGGTGCTGTACGATATAACACAGTTTAATTACAACAATACACGGTGCTGTACGATATAATACAGTTTAATTACAATAGAACATGGTGCTGTACGATATAACACAGTTTAATTACAACAATATAGACGTTTCTGTATGATATAACACAGATTAATTACAACAGTACACGGTGCTGTACGATATAACACAGTTTAATTACAACACTGTGCTTTTACGATATAAACACAGTTTAATTACAACAGTACACTGGTGCTGTACGATATAACACAGTTTAATTACAACAATTACACGGTGCTATACGATATAACACAGTTTAATTACAACAATACACGGTGCTATACGATATAAATATACAGTTTAATTACAACAATATACAACCTTGTGCTTTACGATATAACACAGTTTAATTACAACAGTACACGGTGCTGTACGATATAACACAGTTTAATTACAACAATACACGGTGCTTTACGATATAACACAGTTTAATTACAACAAGCACACGGTGCTGTATGATATAACACAGTTTAATTACAACAGTACACGGTGCTGTACGATATAACACAGTTTAATTACAACAATACACGGTGCTGTACCATATAAAACAGTTTAATTACAATAGTACACGCTGCTGTACGATATAGTACAAAGTTTTACAAAATTGACGATGCCAGGCGTTTTAAATATAACAAAGTTTAATTACAACACAGTTTAATACACGCAATACATGGTGCTTTACGATATAACACAGTTTAATTACAAAAGTAATAGGTGCTGTACGATATAACACAGTTTAATTACAACAGTACACGGTGCTGTACGATATAACACAGTTTAATTACAAAAATAGACGGTGCTGTACGATATAACACAGTTTAATTACAAAAATACACGGTGCTGTACGATATAACACAGTTTAATTACAACAATACACGGTGCTGTACGATATAACACAGTTTAATTACAACAGTACAAGGTGCTGTACGATATAACACAGTTTAATTACAAAATACATTGTGCTGTACGATATAACACAGTTTAATTACAACAATACACGGTGCTTTACGATATAACACAGTTTAATTACAACAAGTACACGGTGTTGTACGATATAACACAGTTTAATTACAACAATACACGGTGCTGTATATTGATATCATGGAGTAATTACAACAGTACAAGTGCTGTACGATATAACACAGTTTAATTACAACAATACACGGTGCTGTACGATATAACACAGTTTAATTACAACAGTACATGGTGCTGTATGATATAACACAGTTTAATTACAACAACACAAGGTGCTTCACGATATAATACAGTTTAATTACAACAGTACACGGTGCTTTACGATATAACACAGTTTAATTACAAAAGTACAACGGTGCTGTACGATATAACACAGTTTAATTACAACAATACACGGTGCTTTACGATATAATACAGTTTTATTACAACAGTACACGGTGCTGTACGATATAACACAGTTTAATTACAACAATACATAGTGTTTTACTTTATTTTTGATATAACACAGTTTAATTACAACAATACACGGTGCTGTACGATATAACACAGTTTAATTACAAAGTACACGGTGCTGTACGATATAACACAGTTTAATTACAATAGTACATGGTGCTGTACGATATAAAACAGTTTAATTACAACAATACACGGTTATGTATTATATAACACAGATTAATT